>NW_010264723.1:0-30071 GCF_000690775.1 Eurypyga helias
TTCTATGATTCTATGATTTTAAAAACAATCTTACAGTCTTTAAATTGAGAAATAGAAAAGTATTTCTACTTTTAAGTTGAAGCTTGAACAACAATGTTGCCTTAGGATATGGAACTAGATTTCCTTCTTCCTAAGGGAAAAAAAATCTCTCCTAAATTTGACCCCATTAGAAGAATTTCAAGTGGGAAGGAAGAGGATATGGTGGAAATCACAATAGATGGACACAGAAATCCTTGGTAGAATTTTACATTTGCTAGAGTTTGGCAACATAATTTTTGCAAAGATCTTGACTTCAGAGTGCAGAAGATAATTTATTATACTGCCTATGTGTTCTTCTCAATTATCCAGGATTCAAGGTCAGTGAACACCATTATTTTCAGGGCATGAAATTTTCAGATCCAGACATAGTTCTTGAACATGAAGCGGATATGCCTTCCATCCATCCCCTTCCTGTCCAGCCTCTTCTTGAATCCATGAAAAATTTTAACTTGCAACCTCCTTTGCTCTGCAGTAATACAACTTAGCTACTGGAAAATCAAATTATTGTGTTTGTTTTGAACTTGGTTCCTCCATGCTCTATTTAATGGTACCAACATCACAACAGTGAATATTATTGTACTTCCTCATCATGTCCTATCCCACCTGTCTTTTCCAGGCTGAAAATTCCTAGCTTCCTAGAAAGTTGTTCCTCATCTGATAGTCATCCTGATCCTTATCTGACCTTTGAGTATTTTCCAGTTTTATAGTTTCTTTTAAAATGAGGTAACCAGAATTCCACATAATATTCAGAGTATGGAAAAAGTTACATATTTTTGCAATAGAAAGATGTTCTATGTTGTGTCCTTTCTTCTGTTCTTAGTAACTTCTAATATTTGATTGCCTTCTTGGCCATTAATGAGTATTAAGGTGATGTTGTCATTCAACTATTATAACACTAGGATCTTACTTTTCAATTCAGAACCAATCATTCTGATCATGAAGCTGGATTACTATTTTTTTGTTGTTGTTATGTCTATAATTTCACATTTAGCCTGAATTTCATGTGATATTTTACTGCAATTACTTAATTTCAGAAGGTCCTTCCAGGATGGTTCACATCTTGCTCACAACCTTGTTACCCTAAGTAATTTCCTACTGTGAGTGCTCTACTGTCTTATCCCTTTTCCTAGGTCCTCCCTCTCTCTCTCTCTCTCCCCTTCTCTCCTCTCCTCCTGCCCCCCCACCCCCACCATGAGCATGCTCAAACACACTGAATCCTAGTGGAATATCCATCTTTGGAGACCTTCAAACTCAACTGGACAATGTCATAAGCAACCTGCTCCAGAGATCCCTTCAAATATCAGTGACTCTGTGGTTTAGATAAAACCATTTAAATAGATAAATAAAATAATAATTTTTAGATATTAGATATTAGCATTTAGATATTAGTATTTAGATAAATAAAATAATTTTTTAAAAACCTATTAGGGCCATGACAAATGGTTTTTAAACATATATAAGAGGCTGATCCAAAATGGAATGGTTTATTACATTTTGCACATGTAACAGACAGAACTAGTAATACAGATCTTAGACTGCAGCAAGATTGAGGCTGGATATTAGGAGGAAGGCTTCCTTCTCTTTTCCTAATAAGGATCGCAAGGCACTAAAATTGGGTAGGTTATAGAGCCTGTATCACCACAGGTCTTTAAAAATAGGTTATTTATGCTGTTGCATAGTCAGTCTTTTCTTAGGTAAGGGAATATATGTGCCACGAGGTGTCTTAAAGCTCTGTTTTTTCAAGATCCCGTAACTGATACATAAACCTTTGTGGCTATTGTATGCTAGAATATGATTTAAAAATACATTAGAGTATCCACAATTTAATACTGCAACAGAACCTCATGCTGGGTAGATCCTGACTCAGAAAGGTAATGTAATACACCAACATTTGATAACAGTGTTATAAGTCTAATGACAATAAATATTCTCAGAGATTACCACTACCTCTCAAAATTATCTTCTCTACAAATCTACCATCAGTCAGGATGCTAAGAAAAGAGACATCACTCTAATTCCATACTGTTAAGTTCCACAGAACAAACAACCTGACGTTCTTTACTCAATTAAATGTGCATATAGAACTAAGGTTTTAACTTTAAAACTCTATGCATGCCAACGTTTGAATTTCTTGAAAATAGAAATCAGGTGGGTTTTTTTCCTGCTTTCTTTGTTACTCATAGGGTATTTCTCTCAGCGAAACCTAACCCTAATCTGATAGTAATTTTTCTTTGAAGAGAATAAACGAGACAGAGATTCAGAGAGTAAACCAAGACAATCGTTCATTTCAACAAGGGAATGAAATGCACCATATTTAAAATAAAATAAAATCAATATACCTTTAAAACCGATGTGTGTTCATAGAGATATTCCTGTAAAAAAATTGCTGATAACATAATTCTGATGCTCCTAGATGCAAATATTTTGTACTTGCTTTTTGGCAATTCTGTTTGTGATTATACATTTCAAGATCTGTAGTGCTTTTGCCCAGCACTTTTCACATATACTAAAAGGCTATATAACAAGGTATAGCTTTAATTAAAAAATTTATTTGATTCAGAACAGGTTTACTATGACCCTAAAAAGCTGGGAAAACAGAAATTGAGTCTAATTCTATTCTCATGTACAGTACTGTAAACTGTAAAACCTTTAAATCAGTAGAATAAAACAATGCTAAAATTCATGTGAGGAATTAGATTTTTTCTTTTAGAAAACATTACAAGTTTATTTAAAATATAAGAATGAACTGTTAAAAAAACTGTATGAATGATACATGTTAAATTTATATGAAACATTTAAGTATTATGTGCAAAAAACCCCAAATTATCACTGCCAGTGTTTATGAAAAAGGAGGATTATATAGCTTATCAGATATAGTCAGTATCCACCTTCATCATGGGCAATACACCAGCTTTAATAAAACCTGTAGGACAGACCTTTCAACTTCTAAACAGTGTTTTGCAAGAAGCAACTCTAAATCACCAGACAGTGAAAAGCATAGAATTAAGTGAGTAGTCAAAGTACACTGAGAGGGGGTTTGTTTGTTTGGTTTGGTTTTGTTTTGTTTTCTTAGAGTGATAAATTACTTTGCTGTAGTTGAATTTCACACCTTTTGGTATAAAAGCCAACAATGCATATGAAACTGTGACACACATTCCTTGGTTTACTACGTTAAAGAAAAATGAATAAAGGTGAATCAAGTAAGCAAGCTGATGAAGCATACCAAGGCTTCCTAAATACTAGTAGAAAAATAAAATCATTTATGTGTTTCTGTTGAATAATACATTTTTTTTTTTTAATAAAAAGTCCATAATTTACTTAGTTTCAATTTCTTAATGGATATAGTCAATCATTCCACTCGTTCTAAAACAGAAGCTTCATACTTTAAAGGATTCCACTACTGCCCCATCAGAAAATAACATATCTTTACAAGCCCTTAACCTCATACATTACTATTATGATTTTTTACTTCAGCAGTTATTATTGCAACACTTGGTAAGTCAAGATTTGTATACTTGCTCTCTTGCACATTGTGAAAAATTAATTTGCCTATGACTGATAGAGAAACTGTTCTGCAATGGCTTTTTATTTCTGCTACTGCTTTTCTACTTCAGATGAAGGATGTGTAATATTCTGCCTGTTGAATTTATTATTTACCAAGGCAACACAGTCCTAACTATTTAGGCTTCCTAATTAATTCGTTCAAAAAAATGAAAAGCTTCTTTGATTAGATCTTAGGCAGATCATTTTGTCTTTGACGCTATGATCCAGAAAAATAACAATGTATTTGCTTGCCATCTAGTTAATACCTTTTGGTTTCTTTAGGTTCCTCTACCGAGAACACAGTGTAATTTTCCTGTAATTAATAAAAACAGTTTGGCAATTACTTATCACATGCGCATGCAGAAGTTAGATACAGAGCAAAATATATATGTGCATCAGAAGTCTTGGTGCATGGTCTTTTCTGCTGAAACTTTTCTGCTGAAAAATACCCCTGAGGTATGAGTGTCAACAAAATCTTCCTAGAGGGAAATTTCCAAAAGCTCTGCTGTATTTATTTGTCTACGTTTTCATTTATAGTGCAAAGGGCAATTCCATTCTTAATAAACAAAAAAATTTTTATTGTAGTGTTATGACTGATAGTCATATAGAGTATGTACTATGCAACTGACTAATTGAAATTCAGGACACTGTTTTTGTTGAAAGACAGTTGAAAAAAACTCACTTGAAAAAGTACGTTTATTATACATAAAAAAATAGCGTATGGCATGGATTTTTTGCTTTGCTACTCTTCGTCAACTTAAAAAACTACCTTTTTTTTTTCTTTTTTTTGGACTAGCCATGAACAAGAAGAAACAGGAAACCAAGCAAAACCTCAAAAAAGGCTTTTAAGCCTCAAAGAAAACCAAACCCAAAACATGCACACAAAAACACATATAATAACCAAAAACTACTAAATTTACAGACTTATCTGTAGTTGCTATAAATGCAACATATTGATGAGGTATAGTATGCCCTTATCAATGACTCCACATTTTCAGAGACTGCTGATCAATAACTACAGATCCCCTGGGATCCTGAGATTCACTGAATACTGATTTGTTATTAGAAAGAGCTTTCCCTTAGCAAGCACATGAGGCAAGGTACATTACTGAAACGGTTATGTTAAGCAGCAGGAACCATTACCCTTGGTCTGTCAACTTGGAAACAGAAAACATGATCTGAATCTCCTCTTTGGACATAATGTAAGAATGCACATAGGAAAAGAAAGTTTGTTATGTCTTCCAGGACAGTTTCTTTCGTGTATTCTTCTACTCTCTTTCCTTTTTCAGGTCAAAATGACAAGTCACCTGGTTTATTCACAAGTCAAGTCTCTTTTCTTTTTTCTCTTCCCTCTGTCCTCAGAAAAGGAGGAGTAAACTTGCAAACCACAATTTCATTTACAGATACATTCCCAGGTAAAGTGAGACTGAATTGACTCTAAGTTTATCTTCCCTATTTTCTGTGCCTGTGTATAGTTGCATGTTGGGGACCATGTGGGGAGGGGTGTGTGTGTGTGTTTAAACTGCTAATATGACTTAACCTGATACTTTGCTCTTAAATCAGGGTTACTAGCTTTTTGCCCTTTTGGCCAATATATCTTACACAGGCTGAAGTCTAAACTGAACAGAAACTTTTCAAGTTCAAGACAGTACTGAAAAATAGATAGGCAGTAAGAGATTTTGTATGAACTCTGTTTCCTTTGGAAATTAACAGTCAAGCTATGTAAAGAAGTCTCAGTTCAATTAACACTGAAACATTAAGTAACTCCTCAGAAAAAGCAGAACAATAAATGAGACAAATAATGGTGAAGATGTATGTAACCGTCCTTTGTGTCAGGAACTAGTTGATGCTGACACTTCCGTGCCTCATTTGCATTGCTAACACTAAAGTAAGTTAAAACACTAAAAGTAAGTTAATTCAAGTAATCCAAACTTTAATCCCATACTCATAAAAATCAGAAACAAACAGAATAAGAAAGCAATATGCATATATATGATCCATACTGAAGCTGTGTGAGCATTTTAAAAATTCTGGAATCTTGATAATTATCTTTTAACCTTATGTTTGGACATACTTAATTGTCTTATTTTAAATGTTCTTATAGGTACCTCAATATTTCTATTCAACTTCCAAGGCTGTATAACAGGTATGCATACTGACATACTTTATTCAGTATTTCCATGTTCAGTCATATTGCCAGGCAGTAGGAGAAAAATCCAAATAGTTCATAAAATAAATTAAAAAAAAACCCAAAAAACCTGTAAACTACTATGAAAGATAATAAAATTGTCAGCATAAGTTAAATTATTACCATTAAAAAATGAAATTCTACATTGCCACTTGTGAAAACATTTGTATTGGTTAATGTCTCACATACATGCCACTAAAGCAGATGTTTCCTGTTTACAAAACTCACAATTTTGTCTCACAGCAGTTATATTCTGCCATTCTACCAAAAGGACGTGACTCAACTGCACAACTTGACAACAGTTTTCCCACACACTATCCACTTACAATATTGAAGATCCAATTTTTCAATACATTTTAATCTACTTACTACATAAGTTAATATTAGGAATATTGTTTACTAAAGGAAGTACGCAAGCACAAAAGCAAAGTTTAATATCAGAGTAAGCTTATGAACTAAAAGATGTTCGTAAGAGATTCTTGTTATGTTTTTTTCTTCATGTAATTTAAAAAGTTTATACAGCTCTGCTGTAATATGATAAAGTTTATTTTAGGACCTCCACACAGAAATGCACACTACACAAATATTTCGGTCCCAAAATACAGACATCATCATCATGCAATTGAATTAGGAAGAGGTCACATGAATATATCATCTTAGGCTTTCCTTTGCTTTAAATGTCTATAAATAAATCTTCTGGCAAGCAGTATGTGCTAATTTCTAAAACAAAAGTGAGCTTAGACACAACTGTCATGTTGTAAATCATCACAAAAACGACAAACAAATGAAGGAAGCCAGTATCCAGAGCAGATCTTAAATCAGTGGTGGTGGTGGTAAGGTGGATTATCTGCAGATTCAGCTTTTATGCCATTACTTGTTATCAGTTGTTTTTCACACCTTTTTATAAACTGAAAAACTTTTACTTGTTTGGTAGTAACATATCAAGGCCTTTCTTCCCCCATTAAGTATATGAATTTCTCCAATAAACACAGCCAGCTCCCTGCAAATGGATCCTTACGATGACAGCAGAGTTATTTGGTGGAAATTCACGCACCACCATCTGAGAGTTCTCAGAAGATTTTAAAAATAGAGTTGAGGTTTCCGTTGTCAGTCTGCTCCTTCAGCAGTGGTTGGACCGAAGCCTAATCTCAACTGTGGAACATACTCCCATATCTTATATCAGGTCATCAGCAAGGCAGAATAAACAAATCATTAGACAGCAATAAAATGTAGACAGTTCTTTTCACAAAAATTAATACTTCAGAATGAAAAATTCCTTCAGAAAATCAAGTATTTCAGCACTGACCATTTTCTTCTTTTTTCAGTACAACTTCCAGGTTGCAGGCTTGACATCAAAGCACTTACATAGTTTGCTGTCTTTTGTGTAACAGCTTTCCCCGCCTCTGCCCTCACCCACTTCATGGAAATGAGATAGCGACAACAAAGGGACAACCACACCAAATACCAAGACAAAAGTACCATCCAAAATATTTATCCATTACATGCCATAAAAGCTAAGTACTGAATATTCTTTAAAATCACTCCTTTGATTTCAAACTGTAAGGCAGGAGAAAAAGAAGCCTTATTAACAGAGCTGGGATGACTTAGCCATGAAAATCAGTGGCGAAATAAAGATATCCTCTACTATCAGGCAGTCTTGTCTTGCTTTAAGAAATGAAGTGTCTAACTGCACGCGTTAATTCTTAGAATGGCATATTGACTAAAACCATCACGATATATTCCATGCTGATCAAGGAAGAGGAATCAGCCACAAAAGGTGTATCATGCATAAGTACTTTATCATTACTTACTGAATGGACCTCTTAGAGTGGGTCCTAAAGAGGTCCACAAAGATGATCAGAGGGCTGGAGCACCTCTCCTATGAAGAAAGGCTGAGAGAGTTGGGGTTGTTCAGCCTCAAGACGAGAAGGGTCCGGGGACACCTTGCTGGGCCTTTCAATACTTGAAGGGGACTTACAAGTAAGATGGAGAGACACTTTTTACAAGGGTCTGTAGTGACACAACAAGGAGCAACAGTTTTAAACTGAAGAGGATAGATTTAGATCAGACATAAGGAAGAAATTTGTTTTAGGATAAGGATGGTAAGACACTTGGAACACACTGTCCAGAGAAGTTGCAGATGCCCCATCATTGGAAGTGTTCAAAGTCAAGTTGGACGGGGCTCTGAGCAACCTGATCTAGTGGACAGGGGGTTGGACTTGATGATCTTTAAAGGTCCCTTCCGACCCCTACCATTCTATGATTCTCTGAGTTGTGGTGTCAGTACTGGCATGCTTTGCACCTGACATTTGTGACCTCTGTTGTAATACTATATGAGCAAATGAAGAAATAAGATTTATTAGGAAAGGAGGGTATTACAGTTCATTTTAATGGAGCACTCTTTCAGAGAGAGAAATGAATGCAAGAAACATTACTGCATATGTACATACGTGCATATATTTTGGTTGTTTTCCCCATTTTTTTTACATCTGGTACAAGTGATATACTGGCAGCCCAACCGGTTAGCAGCAGAAAGATATAACATAGGACATCCATAACAACAAATTTGTTTTCATTTTAGCAATTAACTGGTAACTGGAGTTCACAAATATGAGAGAAAAATCTTGGCATAATAAATTCAGCCTGCAGGGTTAAACTTACACATTTTTACTGTTTAACAGATGATCAGAAAAATTAATGGAATAGTGTGTGTCTTGTCTCAATTACAGATGAACCAATTTAAAAAACTTGGCAGCTGACAGCAAGAAGGAATCCAAATAGAAACTGTCAGCCTTTTGGAATCCTAGTGCATGACCACTACCAGCTTAGTAAAGACACCAATAGCAACAGACATTTAGGTCATATCTATTTCAAATGAGAATGGGTGTGCGCAGTATTTAGCATATTCTTGAATCAGGTATTCCGTATATAAGATCACTCATCTCTGAACTATCAACTATAAATATTTCAGATATTTATTTAACATCACAGTTTGTAAAAGAATGTAAGATTTCTCTTTTGGACTCAGGTTTTCCTAGGAAACATAGGTAGTGACTTTGAGGCAAAAACCCTGTGGATCTTTTCAAAGAACCCCACACCATTCAGGGATTTACGCATTGCCTACACCAACTGCTGGCCTGAGGGTTACTTTGGATGCAGCCTTGAAAATTAGGGATCTGCAATGGGACTAACTATTATCTATCTTAAATTTTGGGATCTCAAAACAAATTGGAAAAGGTTCTACAAAAAGATGAAACAAAGCAGATATTTGCTCAGTCAGTATATGAAGTTATGCGCTAGTTGCTTTCTAAATGAAGATAGGGGAAACTTTTTAAATTTTTTTTTTTAAATAGTGTTCTGAGAGGAGATTTTACAGTTAACTGATTGAAGTCCTGTCCTTGACAGGTATAGGCAGCAGAACCACAGAAATATGAGCAGTACCATTTAAACCCATAGAGAGTGTTTGCAAGACCCAAGTCTTTGGGCCAGGTCTCAGGCAAAGTGAGTGTGTGAATACACAATAAAGAGTTAAATACTACTTATCCAGTTTTTAGGCGCAAGAAAAAATGTCAAGATACGTAAGCTGGAATGTCACTGTATAAAGAGTTTATGCCAAGGACCTAAAGATGGAATGACATCAGTGATAAGGCAAGATAGGTCTGCAGCAGAAATGCAGCAGACCACAGGGTCTAGAATTACTTGATACCTGTCTTTTCAACTGTAATTATTTTATATCTAGGGAAAAATGACATGTTTTAAAGAAGTTTGCAATCATTAAAGCAGGGATTTAGATTAAATCCCAGGCTTCTTTCCCAAACTTTCTATAGACAGGATTGAAATATGGCTGTGAAGGAGCTGCCAGGCTTGTATGGCTTGGCAAGAATGGAATAGGTATGAATCCCCTTCAAAAGATTATATGTACACAGGAAGGATCATAAATTATACAGAGGAACAATTCTAAAGGAACTACAATACTGATGCTTATTCTTACTAGTAATATACAGATATACTAAGGTATCAGGCATATATGGGTATATCCAGTCGATGTATTAATGGATGCAGAGCACATTGAAGAGTTTTTACACGCAGTGCTCCTATTCAAACAATTAAACTTCTCTGATAATATCCTTATTGAGTGAATGTCAGAATGGCACATAATGCCACCATGTATTTGGCAGTATACGTTACATAGCAAAAAAACCAAAATAAAAACCCAAATTGAATTCTGGGCAAAGCTTTTAAAGATTATTAGAAAATTAATACATTTCAATGGTACATTCTGTTCTGTGAACCTAGAGGCGATATACAAATGATTCCTTATCGACCATAATTAATTCCCCAATGTTAAACTGCAGAATTTTTTTTTAAAGTAAGCTATAGCACCAACTAATTATTTAGAAGTATGATTAATACGAGGATATAAGCCTTTGAAATCTAGCTACATCTTCCATTTCTTAGTACATACTCCAATAGCTGATCCTGCACTATGTATAGGAAGATACCTGTTAGTTTACCATGTTTTTACCATGAAAAGTTAAACTTTCCAAGCTAGACTCCATGAAGATGAATCAAACTCTTATTTCGATAAAAAATTCTGAAACCATAACTTACTGTCATATATATTTAAACTTAACTATCTGCCACAATCCTGAATTATGAATCACTGGAAATTTATTTCAGAATTGAGTTCTCTGATATTTTTGGCAATTCTTTAAAACAAAAACCTCACTATACTCGATAATTATCCACATCTGTTACGGTTTAAAAGAGAAAAGGCAACAGATGCAGGCAAAAATCCAACAGAAATCTTTTAACACAGCAGATATTTTAACAGCCTTCATACAAGACGTATGAAAAAGGACAGAATAAAGTAGAAAAGATAGAAATAAAATACAAAAATTGAAGTACATTCAACTGCTGTCCATCTCATGTCAAGTATTTATACATATTCCTCAAGCTGGACTACAGACAGTGGAATAGTCAAGGTTTAGACAAGAACTGGCAGGGACAAGATATTGAAAGAGCATAAATGAATCATATCCATCATATACATCCTCAAAAATAAAAAATTCAAACCACCACCAAACAGCTGCATGGCAGTTTCCCCTGAATAGCAATTTTACAGATATCTTAGTTATTGCTACTGCAGCAGGAGATACCCACAAATCTGCAAGCAGGAGCAGTGCTTTTAAAAAAATGACAAACCAGTCAGAACCCTCTAGCAGCCTGCGTGAAAATATGTGAGCTAATTGTTCAGCCACAGATGACTTATGTCAACCACGCTCTCATTATGCTGGATCTGTAATTGAGAACAATTACAATTAATGGGAATAGACTGATTTCCCATAAAATGAAGACAAATATTTCTCAGTGTCTACCTAATTGATGCTGCAAAGCATAATAAAGACATGTTAATTTGTTTTGATTTTTTCATAAATTAGATGCTGGTCCCTGCCAAAGGAAAGCACACTTAATTTTGTAATTAACTTGATTTCTACAGAAAATTCAATATCGCTGTATTTCCCAGTGCTTCTATCGCAGAAAAGATGTCAGCACTGCTAACTCGCAAATCTCTTCACAGGGTTCACTTGCAAGGCCTGTAGTATCTGTTCTACCAAAAATCAGCCGTCACACTCACTAGTAAATTAGAGATCAAAACCCTGATATGTTTTCAGCAAGGAAGTTAATTAAACTTTACTATTACTTAATAAGCATTAACATTATTTGCACTTTACAAATTTTAACCACACAGAATCACATCAAATGATGTGGAGTTGGAAGTGACCTTTAGAGACTGTCTAGCCTACCGCTGCTCAAAGTGGAGTCAACAGCAGCGAGGTGCTCAGGACCGTAACCAGTCAAGTTTGGAACATCTCCTGAGACAGACACTCCACAGCCTGACTGGGCAACTTATTCCAGTATTTGAACATCCCCACCTTTCTTTTCAGGACCAGGATTGAAGTTTGTCAGTGACTCTCTGGACCCAGAAGCACACAAAAAATTTGCAGTTCCCTCAACTCCCAGGACAGGCACTCTGCCTGTCTAATATCTCGGCTTCATTCTTCCCAGCTAGTCCATTTTTTATTTGCTAGGCAGATTACATATCCAAGGTTAGGAGAAAACAAACTCCAGTCCCTCCCAGCAGTTGGTGCCCATTGCTCATGCTAAGACCGTCACTTCATTTCACTCACCCCAGGACCCCACAGCTTCCACACAGGACCTATGAGCCTGGATCCCACAACAGTAGCTGACACTGAAACCCTCATTTGCTCCAGTTCCTGGGTTCCTTCACCCAAAGACTGATTCTAGTTGCTGGGTCAAATTCACTCAATCCAGTCCATCCAGTAGCTGTCAATCCTTCTAAGATCCATGGCCCCTCCAGCTACTGATAGTCTTACTTGCCCCAGTTGCTGGCACTATAGACACAGGGGATGCTTCACCTGAGGTCTGATTCCAGTTCCTGGCTCCAAATTCACTCCCCCTAGTTTCCCCAGCTGCTAGCACTCATTCCTTACAGGACTCATGCACAGGATAGAGAGCAAGATTACATGAAATATAGTTAACACATTTAATAGGAAGATAAACTGCAGTGATCAGGCTCAGGGCTGTCAGACAAGCACACTGAAGGGACATGGTTTACACACAACCAGCCCTTTTTATATCCCCTTCTCTCTCTCTATCCCATAACACTACCTTGCTCTTCCCAAATCCCCTTCCCCTAAATATCTCTTCATAAGTTTTGCAGAATCCTACAGAACCCCCATCAAGTATTCAGAATCTTCATGTTTGCCTTCTTATCAGTTCTGAAGTCCAGACTGGCCCTCTCCTTAATGCTGGCTGTAGTTTCTTAATGGTCCATCAATTAATAGCTGAAGAATTTTGGTCTTTGTCATTGTCTCCATTTTCCCATGTCTACTAGGTCTATATCTCTAGGTGGTTTTGTTTATCTACTAGTCCCCTTCTTTACCACTCAGTCTTTGTTTTAGGAATGAAAGGAAAAAGATTCAGCAAGATTAAGGGTACTTGGGGAAGGAAATGAGTTGGGAAAGACCCCATAGAATGCTCGGAATTTGTAATTTCAAAATCAGCTATAACAGGTGCACTCCTTGACAAGCATTTTATACAGCAGAAAAAGCTAAAGGCTTCACAGCATATTAGGTTTGCATATGATCAAAATACATGACCCAAGATGCATAGAAAACTAGTGGTTTTTTCATGCTACACCATCATAAACACCATTGGTTCAACTGATGCAGATACAATGCAGCACACAGTTGTGAGTGATAAAACAGAATAAAGTTTTACTTTTGATATCCTATTTCAAATGCAGACACTTGACTGTTTCAGAGTTACAAAATTTCTTCCTCAAGTTCAGAAGTTACTGTGTGCCTCAAACTTTCAAAATTCCATAAAAGCTTAGTTATCACTGGAAAGCTAAGTTAGATTTTTCTAATCAGGAATACTGAGGCTCATTTCATGCTTCCATGTGTTAAGTTGGACTCATAGCTTTCTTGACATATGAAGAAAAAGGAAATGACAAAATCACCACTTCAAGCTGTCTTGCAGGGGAGCTGTTATATGCCCACAGTGGATTTCTGCCGGAGATATTGCTGCTTGTAAACCATGATTCCAAAAATGTTAATGTATACAAAACTCATTACTTTTTTTCAGATTTAGATCCACATTTTGCTTCATATAGAATCTATAACTTTTTGTTCATCTAAACTTGCAATGGAAAAGTGAAATCACTTTTGTCTAATTTCATTACCACTGTGTAGATTAATGAGTGAAGTTACTCAACAGTTCCACTCATACTTAAACAGAAGTAGCAGTGAGATAGGCAGAGATTTGAAGTGTATCTGCTAGACCTTCTCTTCATAGTGACTTTCACAAGAAAAACTAAGCCTTTAAATTAAAATATAGACAGATAAATAAAAATTCAGAATTAATAGAATCATTTTAAATAATAAAATTTAAATTGTGAAAAATGTGTGCGGCCCACAAAATAAAAGGTATGTTAAGGTACTTGAATGCGTACAGAGCAGGGCAACAAAGTTGGTGAAAGGGCATGTCCCATAAGAAGTAGGTTTGTCTAGTTTGGAGAAAAGGAGACCAAGGGGCAACTTCATTGCTCTCTGCAGCTTCCCGAGGAGGGGAAGTGTTGAGGAAGGTGCTGATTCCTTCTCCCTGGTATCCAGTGATAGCGCGCATGGAGAAGATTCAAAGCTGCGCCAATAGCTGCCCCAGGTTCCTTTCAGAAGCTGCTACCTCAGCCGTAGGCTCACACTTACATGTTATTTCCAAGATACTGCTACACCACTGTAGTATCCTTCCACCCTTCACTGCTCCCAAGCTCAGTAGCAGGAAACATCACTCCCTTCCCAGTCTGTCAAGTCCCGTCCCAACTCAGACACTCCTAAGAGAAAGTAACTGAACAAACATAGCGTATCAAAGATGTTTTTCAGGAAATAACTATGTTCTAAAAAAGCTAGGCTAGCACAGTCAGATTTTACTAGTCTTGTTTAAGTCTGCGAAGAAAATTAACTCTATCCCAACTAAAACCAGCACAGATTCACAGCAGTGAAACTACTAAAGAAACATACAGCAGAACACTTATTGCAGTAACTCTACTCAGATCAGATGGAAAATTAATTCAGTTACAAATCAGACGTCTGAAGTTAGAGCATGGATGAGAACACATTTCTGTACAGCTGAGCCCAGACAAGACCGAAACCTTGGAAATAAACAACTACTAGAGCAACTCGTGTGACTCTTGGGAGCGCTCCATCGTTTATGACTCACGTGTGCAACACTGTGATGTTACTAACTCTAGGACCACTAATCTGCAAAAATCACAGTCACTATAACTTGGTGTTTCACAGTCACATAACCTTGGTGTTTCTATCCACACTCAAATACTATATTTTTCTATTTCTATGCCTTCTATTTCATGTAGAGACTAGTGTGCTTTAAAATACCAGTCACAGAAGTTATTCAATGAGGGTGAACTGAGGACAAAAACTGAGTACAAACAAAGCATCCATTTGTTGAGGAGTTATATGGGAGCACCACAGCAGCAATTTCCTAAACACAAACAGACTAGTAGGTATCCAAGACAATTACTTAAACGATGAAGACACACTTATACAAGAGAAATGCAAAGAAAAATCTTTGCAAACTAACACACCTGGTACTACCTCCTCCCTCCTGTAAAATGCTGCACACACTTCCTTTTGTACTTTACCCTGGATTAACAAATATTTTGGCTCTGCTACAAACTTTTTAACTCCATATAAACATAATTTCAAATTATCACCTGAAAGCATTAAATAAACCAGGATGTTGAAGATGACTAAAAATAGTATCACAGAATAGAACTGAAAAGAATAACTGTAATTCCTGTAAAAGTCCAGTAATCATTAAAATGAAGTACAAAGCGTAGATCTTTAAAATAAAGTAATCAGACTTTTTTATTTTTTAAATAAGACCTGCATATCTACCATTCTGCTGTAAGTTCTAGTGATTCCATGCCAACCTACACTTTACCATGACCAAATTTTTGCAGATATGTAATTTTCTGAGGTTTTTTAGATGCTCATTCATGATTAGATAAACAGTATAGGCCTATTTATTTATTTATTTCAAACCCTGCACTGTCTCCAAACCAAATTAGTATAAAACCTTTTTCTTTGGTGCCATGGCACAAAAAAAATCATCTTCCTAAGTAAAATAATACAGAGATGTTTCAACACTTGTTACTGACATATTCTCTGACACTGTCATCTTAGTAGCTTTTGTCTAGAAAATGCAAGTAGTTTGACCTGGAACTCACAATAAACATCTAGAAAAGTCTCACTCATTGAACAGTCATACTTATCTTCCAGAAATCAAGGTATCATATAGTCAAACTCTTTACTGGACTTTATTTCATTCATTCAAGTTTCAACACACGGACTTGAACGTACACAGTATGATATGTGTCAGCTACAAATGTTAGGAACCATAGACAGATTCTTGCCTGAACCCTCCTATTTAGATCCATCCACTTAACTTGTATCCCTGAGATAAAGTCCCCAAAAGTCTGAATCTGGATCTCAATTTCCTACCTCTGGCCCATTTGTAGGAAAAAGGAGACATTATTATTTGGGGGTGGGAAGGAAATCTTCTGGACGGGAATCACTTGGAGATTTATATAAAATTCTGTTCACACAGTGAACTCTCAAATGCTTTTTAAACTCAGAATAAGCTTAGTTGAATATTTGACTTCAATATAATCCGGGGACTCAGGGGGCTTTGAGTGGATCTTGAACTAGAATCAGAATTTCATGTTAGTTCGTTAACATTGATACTGCAATCTAATATGAACACAAAGTAATAGATGAAATACCAATTTAAACTACTACAGAGAATCCAAGTATTTTCAGACTGACGTTTTTGACTTAGTCAACTGGCCTACAGTAAGAAATATGTGTTACCACTCAGAAAGCAAATGCGAAAGGCAACTCCTGTAGTTATCAAATTCACTAGAAGTCAGAAAATTTGGCTCGCATCGTATCTCATGGAATACAAAAGGTAAACATTTACTGCAGCAAACACAAGCACTTCAGAGAACTGCTCTGTATAATTCTTTCTAATGGTGCAAGTTTTGGCTGATACCCAAAAAACTAGCTAGAGAGAAGTTGCTAAATGACAGCAGTACTTTCAGAAAAGCACAGTTCATTCATATTTGACAAGATTTGGATGAGATTATTCTACTATGACCTAGAATACAGAGGAAATTATAAAAGATTTACATATCACCAGCAACAGGTAAGAAATAGAAATAACTTTGCATTCTTGGCAGGCAAATTTATAACCATGACTCAACAATGGCTGGGTATTTAAAAAAGCAAACCACACATACACCCCAAAAACATCCTCACACACCAGAATTATGTTAGAGCAGATTTTGCCTACAGTCACAGAAGTTATTACAGTAATATTAATAAGGTAGAAATTATTTGATAAAATGCCAGCAAGTCACATTACCCTTATTCTACCTTATTCTAAAAATCATACCCTTATTCTTTCTTCTCTGTAGTCAAAAATGCACTCTGCATTGCAAAATATTTTTTCAGCATCCACTAGAAACTGTTTTAAAGCCACAATAAAAGGACAGAATTGAACCTATTTGTCTTCATTCAAATTCTAGATAAATTTTATATGTATACATGTACACATGGTGGTGAAAACTGGCTGTATGCTGAAGATGGTTTGGACATCTCTTTCTCCACATACAAGATTTTTAGGCAGAAATAAAAAACAGTAGGATAACCGGACACATTAAAACTTCCAACCTTATTTGACTGTTTGGTGAGTAACTCAACACATAAAAGACATGTTCTTTTTAAATGACTGCACCAAGATAATTGCATGGACCAAGAAAACTACAGGCATGCATAGGGCTGTTTAGCCCCCACAGACACAGCTCTCACTAAGTTGTTTAAGTAAGTATACAGTGCTTAAGCATGTTAGGGTTGCACATGCAATACAAGGAGTCTTTTCACTGTTTGATTATTTACTAAATGCTGACTGACCATGCTATCAACTGGTAGATTTCAGATGAGAAACATCTACCTATAAAACTGAAATTGCAGATCACCAGAGTAGGCTACAGTGTATCCTTCATCACCTTCAGCAGCATGAAATCGCTTGAGTGTAGCTGTTATGATAAAACCCTGAGGATCAGCCTGAGTTAATTGCTAGGAATACTATTTCCTTCACTGGGACAAGAAGCCAAAGAATTGCATCACAGACACAGCAGACAAATGCATAATAAGTACACAGGCCTGAATGTTAAAATCACCAAAACCCAACTTAGAAGACAGACGCTTTTGGCAATTACATGAATGAAGCAAATTGGCTTTCATTAATGAAAAAGATTACAAACATAGTAGCCATCCTTAATGATTATTTCTCTGCAGTTTTATAGGAGAATTCCCCCCCCCCCAAAAAAAAGGGGGCAGGGGGAGGGGGTGTGCTTTAAGTAAAGCTGTATCTCACAATTTTATTTTTTTTTAAACATATTTTCCGAATACTGTTACCTAGAAAACCCGATTTTACAGTGAGGCAGTAAGTCAATTTTTAAATCCACTTCACTATTAAATGAGACATGACTGATTCCAGTGATATGTCCCACTAACAGTTCTTCTAAGACAGAAATTGGAAGATGTCATTCCTCATACTTCATGGGCAGCTACAGTTTATTAATGCAGACAAATAATATATTATTTGTATTTGCTTTATTGTTTTAGTCCCCTACAGAGGCGATATGCTGAATTATGAAAATAGCCATATACTTGCAGAAAGGCAGGTACAAAAATGATGTAACTATCAAGCATTTTATACTGCAACCAGAATGGAAAAGGGCTGCCATGTTCAAGTTTTCTGGCACCCTCTCCTCCATCTTCAACAGAGCACATTTTCATTAGTTCAAACTAAAATCGGCTAGAATAATAGAAAACTTATAACCTGCTACACAGAAACTGAGCAAATCCTTCAATTCTACATTCTTGGTTCTGTATCTATTCATTAGTACAGAGCTCAAAGATGTCTGAAGCTTCAATTACATTATTTTGTTCTTGTGTTTTCAACCACGTCCACTAAAGGGCTTATGTGAACAATAAAACTCCTGAAGTATCCTCCTAGTTCTAGCAAAATCTTAATGAATATAGGTTTGTTTTTAACAGTTGCTCTTATACATGAAGATCCCAAAATAACGCTTTCATAAAGCTGGACCTACCTAGCCTGTCTGCTCCTCTTTTTCAGTTTTCCATGTCTCTCATGTCCATTCCTTGCATCATCCTTCACCCCAGATTTTGTCATACATTGATTTTCTTCACTCTTCATTTACCATGTCAATCTCATAACTGCTTCTCTTGGTGTATTCTGCCTAACAACACTCCATTGAGTCAATCTCTTTCTTATTTGTAAGTAGTCCCAAACATAAGATAAAGATCTCTTTATCCCTACACTGTCTGTTCTTTGAAGTGTGCTGTCATATGTATTGCATTCAAAGCTCACTTTACATATGCTAAAGATATGTTTTTGATCCCTGATTGTCAGGATCAGCAAAATGTAACAGGTTAGAGACTTGTCTACCACAAGCTTGTCTTCAGCTTGTCTACAGGAGCCTGGGAGCATCTGTTTAACAGGCAGACACCAATCAAAAGACCTCCATGTCATACAAACAAATCCGAACACAAGCAGCCTGTGTACTCACATGGCCATCAGTGACAGAAAAGGTCAGGGGCAGTGGCTTTTACCACCTCTTTCATGCCCCCTTCTCCAGCCCATATGCCAAGAAGAACAAAATGTCCCAGTTTTCTCCACTTCGCTGTTTACCTTATTATATAGTCCCTCACTGCTTAGCAGGATCTTTATTTCTGCCCCTCTTATTTCCTGAGCTCTGCACGGGAAGCACAAATGGGCGAATATGCTCTATTTTCAGGAAAGCTGCATGCGTCTTCTTTGTATCTCAAAAGTTACACATCTATCTCCTTCCTCACTGACTTCTTGCAACAGTGTTTCATACCCTACTATTATCTCCCCTTCTTTACCAAGATATCAGCCATTGCCTAACAGTCTGTGAATCCCATTTCTTCCATCTAGAGGAAACTGAAGAAAAAGATGAAATTCCATCTTAATTTAGCAGAAATAAAAAAGAAACAGAGAAGCAGATAACAGAACCTCACAGGCAGCAAAGCATAACATGATCAAACAAAAGTATTCTTAAGCAGTTATTTCCTTAAATGTATAGGAAAAGCAATGGGTTCAACTAAATTTGAAGGTCTTGTACCACCAAACATTTTCACTCTATGTATTTCTAGTCCACAAATAATTGAGATAAAATTGAGATCTCGTTTCCAGTTTAAGTGGTACGTCAGAAAATGTAAGCACTTGCATACCTATACATTAGGCCAGATAGCATACTTCCTTTTTTAATATGTAAAAACTTGAGCCTGAGAAACCTTCTAGCATATTTGCAACACACTGCATTAACTTCAGAAGTAAGAAAAGTGCTATCCCTTCCTAGTGTTTTCTAATGCACACAGTATAAAATGCTTATCTCGTATTACAGAATATCATACACTATACCTTGCTAACTGAAAAGACTACTGAAATATGACAGAAAACCATCTTAGGGGCAGTATAAAATTCTGTCTCAAAGCATTAGATCAACTTACTGGACAATCTAAATTAAAACCCAAAAATATAATTTTTTTTTTTATCCCAAATCACATACATCAGTGAAGAGCTTACGCATAGTGTTAGTGCTTTCTACTGTTTATCAGTATGCTCATTTAAAATTTAATTTAAATAATAATCAAGTAAGTCTGCTATATGTAGCATTATCATACACTTAAGATTATACACAATTGTACGAATGGCCTGCACTGAAATACTAATCTTTGAAATTGTTAACAAATCCAGCTCTTTAAAAAAACAGATATTCTTTTTGGCCACCAATGGAAACAGGAATACTTTTAAGAGATTATTATATTAGAACCTCCTAGTTCTTAATGCTTTCTCCATAGCTGAGTTGAGACATTATGAAACGCTACGGTAGATGACAACTTTGCATCATATACCATATGATCGTCAAACACCACAGTATATTAAGACCTGACATCATAAACCTTCATCATATGATGAATGACAGGTATTGCTAAAAGTGAAACCCATCACAGGCTTGATGATTATCATTCAGTGCGAAACCGAACCTTTTCCTTACCATTAGTGGAAATCCTATACAGCATATATATATGCAAAACCTCCAAGCATTTCTAGTTATACTACAAGAATAGCTGAGATATCCAATAGTCAATACACTGCTACATTATTTTCATACCAAACAGATTTTATTAGCAATAGTTTTATAAGCCAGCAAGAGAAATCAGAACAAAGTCAAGAAAGCAAGTTTTGTGCATGAACCACCAAATTATACAGCAAAGCACAAAAAAAAAAGATTTTTACTGCAGAAAATATGCATTGTTGGCCTAAAATTGCTGCTAAAGCTTTTCAGCCAACTGTGATTCAAAATGCAGTATATTTTATTAGTGAATTACATAAACTATTTCTTATACACAGAAAAAAAATTAAAAGGGCTACATGGTCACCCAGGCAATAAGAATATCTAAGTAACTAACTCTGTAAATCCCATTAGAGTCGGACATGGATTAACATGTAAAATCAGCATAAACAAAACGCAGCTGTGAATGTTGGAAAGGTCTGGACTAATCTCCTAATGCAAGTCTGAGAAACTCCCTTATAGAGACTTGCTGAACTTTTCAATTCCATGGCATGGTAGTTGGGACATCAGGTTTCTTTTTGCATGAATGGCTTGTGACTGGCTTGTCACTTTTTAACATCAAGTGTAAAAAACTCTTTGATGGTTCTGCTGCATGCTAGAAGAGTTGAGAGTATTTTCTGAATATAATCATTTCAGAATTTTTAATATCTCCAAACAAAATTAATTTTAAATTAAAGGAATAACTCTCATCATTGATAAAAGACAAAAATATTTAAGTAGCTACAGAGTCGTCTGCTACAACTAGCATTATAATTTAATAGTGATTATATGTCATTCATATAAATGACTCAAAATTTTAAAACAGGTTTTACTTTTAAATATATTGCATGAACTGGACATAGTTTAGGACCATAATGAGAAACTGGCATTTATTTAATTTTATTAAATTCTTTTTATTACTAAATCACTTTTTTTATATTGCAAGTGTTCAAGCATGCTAATGTTCTACTTTTCTGCTTCCAAGTAATATATTTTCTATACCTCAGTCTCCTCTTGGCCTTCACAGACAGCTTTAAAAAATAAATAAATAGATCACAAAACTGTTAATAAATATTCAAGACAATCAATTTCCTTACCAAGATAACAATGGTATTTGCATCATATTAAATCTTATCATGTGGTGTTTGATTAATGTTATAAAAGCCATTCACCAGACAGATGTGAAAGATTGACTATTTTATTGAGACTACTTCTGTGGTCTGAGATGGTAGCACACCAAACAAACAAATATTGGTCCAACGCTATATCTCTTTTATATTATTACATTGAAAAACAAAAATAACAAAAGGAATAAGCAGCTGAAGAAAATATAGATAAGTGAACTGAATTTTCTGTTGTGAATTAGGAAGTTGGTGAACTGAGGTTGAGGCAGGAAGTGATATAATTTGCAAATCTATTGTGGATTATGGGTCACCTGAGGCAGAAGAAGAAACCGTCTAATTCTCCTCTTTATTGTAGAAATAGAGATGTAGCTAGATAGAATATTTACTTAATGCTTCAATTACTGTAAAAGAAAAAAAAATTAGCAAAGCTGTCTTATTTATGCAGAATCTCTTAAAGGTATGGTTGGGTTTTTTTAAAGGGAATTCAGAAATTATTACTCAGAAAACTTAATATTGTCCTTCTTTGAGGCTCTAATAAACTTAACTAAAAAAAAATCCTTTGTTCACCAAACTTAAGAAAATACCACAATAAATCAGATGTTCATTTATCATTTATCATAGCATATACTATGCTAATGTAACACATACCAAATTTGGAGTTAAAAAAAACAAGTCAACTCATTAATATGCCAAAAAAGGGAGGTAGTAAAACTGCTGGTCTAAATTTTCTCCCTGTATGCCTGAAAATATTTACAAAAGATAATTGGTCTCACTGAACATTACTAACGTTTTGTCACATACATTAAGACATGAAGTAGTCATCACACTCTCAGTTAAAAAGCTGAATAAAGACTAATCACAGAGGCACAGAAGCAATTTCTAATTATGTTAATTTTATAACCAATGAGATCTGCTTACCAAAAGGTTACACAAAAAATATAAATTAAATTTTAAAAAATCAAATTCAAACTTGCGCATATCATCAGCAGAAATAACAGTAAGGGTAACTACAGGAGGCAAGGAACAATTTAGAATTTGATTCTTCATGTCACACTGAAATTTTAATTCCAAAGAATTCTTTTTGAAAAGGCCTGAAAGGATGCCTAAAAAATTACTTAGCACAACAAAAAACATAAAATCATACCTATGAAACTTCCACTGTCATTTGCGTATTGGGTTGAAAACATACTAATCAAATAATCAATGAGCACTTACCATATAACTGCACATTAAAAATAAGCAAAAGAGTCTCTCAGATCACGTGACAACAGATCCTTTCCAATTACTACCAACCTTTAAAAATGAGCTTTTTCCTTTTTTAGACAGAGAGTATAGTCCAAGTATTCAGCACAAAAATATTTTAGTTAATATAACATGGCATGGCTTTGAAATGCAACACTGTAAAAGATTAAAAAAAAAAGTATGGCTTGATTCTGAGAAGTTAATCTGCACATTTTTGGTCAGCAATGGCCTCAGTATAAAATAAATTGCATTTACAGGTTAAATATGTATATATACATGGTCCTGGGGCTGTAACCACAACTTCCCTGTTCCCTGCATTATTCCTGACAAACAGAAGTGGGAGGAGACTCCTGTTTTCCTCATCAGTTAATGCAGCTTGTCTGGTAGGACTTGAAATAGATTGGACTTTACTAACAAAATGGTTGGTGTTATCATCTAGAGGGCATTTAATCTTATGTTCTCCTAATTTAGAGTTTCAGCTAGGAGGGGATCCATGCTCTCTCGCAGTACTTTGTAAATAACATGGGACTAAGATAACTAATAATTCAAGTAATATTTTATTTTAGTAAGGTTCAGATACACAGAGGTGAAATATGCTTTAAAAACACTGAATCTGGAGCACTACATGTACTACCATTAATGCCTCTAGTGACACAAGAAAACAACAAAACTATTTCAGCTGTAATAAAATGTGTGTAGTTTTCAAGCTGTGCTAAATTTTTATAGCTAGGTCTTCTACTAAGTAGAAAAAACAGTAATTTTGAATAACAACTTAAAAAGTAAAAAATCCAGCTATTGTGACTCTGATCAGAACAGTAGCATACAGACCTATTTCAACATCGAATGATGTGAAGTTGTCAGGCAAGTTGTCAGCATTTCTGTCTGGCTTCATAATAATGACTAAGCATTAGTACAGTGATAGCACAATGTAAGCATAGGAGAAGGACTAGTATCAGTCCAATTTACTGCCCTTGTAGACTGCTGACATGGTATCTGCTTGAGAGAGGAGAGGCATACAGGGGGAAGGAAATCTCTATTCAGTATGCACCAGGCATCAGTCTTGAGGATGAGACAGAACTTTCCTTGGTTATACACAGACAGCTGACTGAAAACAATGGAAATCCACAAAAATATGTATCATTAGGTCTTGGATCAAATAATTTCAGAAGCAGTCAGACCAGTAGTCTAGCTACTGACATGTCACTCTGACTTACGGTGAACACTGTTGTTTTGAGGAAAGTAGAAAATATTCCCAACCAACTTTCTTTTCTTGTGCACTCCACAAATTACCATGTAAATCTGAAAAAGTCACTTTAAAACTTTCTTCTGGAAACTTCTTCCTAAGTTTTCGAACTTAACTTCCAGAGGTTAATATTTCTCATGTACTGTGCTGCAGAACTCCTTGCAAAACCCTTGTATATTTCTTATTATAAAACCTATTTCCTCTAGTGTGCTTTTCTGAGCATGAGACTTTTACTTCAACAAGAGTCTTTAGAAAGGAATTTGTCACCTTTCACCTTCGATTTTTGTCTTACACTATGAAACAGAATGAAAGGAACTCCTGTGTAACTAAGATTATCTCTGTCACAGCACTGTTTCTTTTCTAAAGGTCACAATTATTTCAGCACCATTTCATGCAAGAACATGTCTATACTCAGACTGTTTCCCACATCCTGAACTTCAAAGGTGGTAATGGTATTGGTTCCTGCAAATTGAGAGACTACAGTCTGATTCATCATCTTAGCATTCCTCTGTCCTTACCCTGGTTTTCTCTGCTACTTTACGAGGAAAACATGAAGAATTAAATCTGAAGCAGTGACATCCTAAACCAGAGGAACAATTGCATTCACACTTGACAAAACCTGGCTCAGAGGAAGAGGTAGGAAGGAAAGGCAGACAGTTAAAAGGGGACTGGAGTAGATTTAATCATTAGATAAGAGGGTTTCTCTACAGTGACAAGATTCCTTAAGAGTTAAACTGGATATGGTTACCATGGAGCTAAGACTCCCACAGTAAAAAAAGTACAGCATTTTGAAACATTTGTTGGAAGCACACAGGCAGCCAAACAAATGACACTGCACCACTTTTGGGCTTTTTTAGGTCACTTGAATTCTACCTGCAAGTGGAAGCTCAGGGGAGGGATTTTTACCAAATATTTCAGCCATAACCTTTCTAATTTAGAAACCTTTGCCTGAGAAGTGCAGGTAAGTTCCTTGTGCAATGCAAGACTTCAACATATTAATATAATTACTTATTATCAACAATGGTTCCAAGTAAACTGGGGGGAATGGTTTGACTCTGACTGTAATCTTTCCCCTTCTTTGTTAGGAAATGCATTTTTGCTGTTGAATTGGATAATATAAATGGCATCCCATGCCTGAAAGAATCACGGCTATAAAAATTACCTCTCCGTAGATGGGCAAGACAGTGTCTTTCGCAAAATGTGTTTGCCTTTTGCCTCAGACCTAATTAACGCATACTCCAAGAGAAGAGGATTTGCCAGCACTAAAGCCATGGTGATAAGGGAATTGTCAAGTTTCCCGGGGATTTTTTAGCATAAACTATATAATGTGCAGAAGTAAGCTATCATGCACTCACGGGAAAGGACAGTATAGCTCTAGTTCTGCCCTAATGGTACCTGATCGTCCATTCTAGCTCGGATGCAGGTTTTCACCATGTGCATCATGAGCACAAATCAATTAACCTTACGGCTACCCTTGATTTCCACTATAGGTGAGAAAAAAAATACTCCACTATCTCATGTAATGAGGATAAGCACATTAAAAGACTGACAACCCTGGAAGTCAGAGACTTACATTTTCTTTTAACACCATGTTCTACATAAACATTGAATGGTCAGGAATGTCCTTCCTACTACGTGAGGATGGTTCACTCCGTGACAGAAATACAGCTAAGGCTGTAAACCTGATTTGGAGAGTTTTGGCCTATGGACAAACTGTAGTGCTATTCCTAAATTCTTCCTTCTGACTTGGCACTAAAGACTTTTTTCACCAGCTGATTCTGTCTCAGAGTGTACACTTCCGGAAAGGTCCTGTGCCACATACAACATTAAGTTGGCTGAATAAACACTGTTAGAAGTACTAGGTCACTTTCCCTTTTCAATCTCTCCTTGTGAATACTTCCTATTAATGCATACTCACAGTGACTGAATATAAAGATTCTTTGCCTCCTTAGTTATGTGCACCCTCATACTTTTCTTTTTTTTTTTTGGATCACTATCGTATTACCATACTTCTTGTCACACTACCCCATCTCTGGGGGATAATTACACCTTAGTCGTTTCCCTGTTCCTTCTTTTCACATTAAATAATTAAGCCTTTCAAAACTCATCCCTCCCTTAGCTGCCATCCCTTCAATCAAGCAGATTCCTGTTTCTGATAAATTTCTGGTACTAATCACAAAACTAACTACAAAATATTCCAAGTTTGGGGTTATGTTTCATTTTGGGTGGGGAGTCATCTGCCGTCTCCCATAGATAGAACTTCTTTGCAGATGTAAGCCACTTTTCTGTGGGATTTATTGATTTATTTAATTTAATACCTTCATTTCATAGTGTAACAAGATTTCAATTGTATTATGATTTACTCCTTTTCATGCTGAACAAAGTCTCATTTTCCTTGTGCACTCATCTTCAGCCTGCTCATCCACAGATCAAGGTAAGCGCTTTGTATCAGAGAATGTACTGTTTTCTTGTGTTTATACAGTAGACCCTAGCCCTTCCCTGGATACAACAGTATTAGCAATTTTTAAATCAAAACCACTCAAATATATTAAAAAAAAACCAAACCACATTGTTTGTCAAGCCAGTCTGTAAATTTGTATTCAATCACAGGTACTAGACATTATCTTGCTTACTTACATTAACGCCACAGCTTGGAGAAGAACAGCTGCAAACATAAGAGTCCTTCAGAGCATATTAATTAGGCTAAACCCCAGATTTTAATCATGGTTCACTTGAGATGGTTTAAGATAATTCCCTCAAGTTTGGCCATCATTAGATCACTGGACTGAAACTGTTACTGCTCATCAGGAGTGGTCATTCTACTTGTTTAATGTTGACTCATTCTTTCATAAGCAAATCTTCATATAAACACAAAAATTAGATTTCTGATTAGTTTTGGTTGTTCAACATATGGATTAGATCTCCTATTTTGAATCTTCAAGTTTTCACATTTAGAACATTTTCCTTGCAGCTAATTACTCTTTAGCAACAGTACACCTTCCTCACACATAACTACCAAGGACCTACAAGAATGTGTAACTTTTTATCTAGTTCTACATACAAACATTGCACTAACTTGCAAAAACTGAAGCCAAGGCCTGCAGCCACTGATCCAAACAAACTATGCCTTTACTGGGCAGAAAGTAACCAGGGTGAACAGCAATTGCTCTACATACAGAATATTGTAACAGGAGAAGAAATATTTGGGAAGAAGCAGGTGTTGCCATTGCTTCAGACCACTATTTTAGGACAACAGCACATTGCCCAACATTGTCTAAGGCAACATTTCAAACACTAGCTCTTCACCTTACGTATCCTCACAGCCCCCACCAAATGCCTACACGATCAACACACACCTACAGTCAAACCACTAACCTTCCATCTGATCAGTATGCAAAACTACAGAAGCCACAACCATTTAATGAAAACAAACAATGGTAATGAATCCTGACTACATGAATCTCTGCTTGAACAGAAGGAGGCAGAAGTTACCCTTGAGATGCTACCTCAGCCACCAAAGAAAACAACACCTGGGCAGTGACGTGATCTGATGTGGGCTAACTCAGCACTGCTAAAAGCTCATTACTTTTGTCGTGTTTATACAATATACCTATTTCTCAGTAAATAACAACTGTGTCTTTGTATATGTCCTCTGCAGCTGCACTTGAGAGGAATAGCTCAGTGACTTCTACAGTAACAAGTGCAAGCACCAGTTTACTGCGAAACCACCTGTCTCAGGAAATGATAGGAAGAACAGAGCACATAGAGGATGGTATCAGAGTCTGGTGTTTTGACATAGCTAAATTACATAACTAGCTGACAGGGTGTTTCCCTACTGGAGATTTAAGGGATGCACAGAAATAAAGAGATTGGATATTGTTAACTGATGTTGCCTGGAAGTAGCCTGAAGTCAGCATAATCTTCCATCAGCTCCCACGTTATTACTGACCTCTGTTATTACTGCCCCTGCCTGGGGTTTTTTTTTTTAGACAAAGAAAAGAAACACAGTTTTGAACAATAAAAGTAGTGAATGTATTAGGATAAAGTTAGATTGCGTGAACACATGCTAGAGCTATGCAATTACATACTTAATTTTCTAAAGAGCATTAGAAACAGTCTACTGATGACACACACTACCTATAACAGAATATCACCACTATCATCCTTTGGCCGTAATTTTTTTTTAGCTTGGAGCTTCCCACCCACTCCCAACCCTCCATTTTCTATGTTGTGATGAACGCATTTCACCCTTTAGAATGTTGTGATTTATGATTCGAAATGGTCTTCGTATTGGCAAGGATAGGAAAGGTCATATTACCACTCTAATTGGCAAGTTAAGCCTTATATCCAGGTCCTTATTTAGTCAATGATGTTATTTAAGCCTAAGGTCAACCCTGAGAGAAGCTAACTTGGGAAGATCCCTGGCAAATAAAAATGGCTAAGTCTTTCTAACAAAAACAAACTTCTGTCACAAAATGAGCGTTACATGCTCAGAATGAGTCTAGATTCTTCTGTAGCATCAAGCTTCCAAAATTTCAATTAATCACGGTACTTCCTGATTCAGCTTCTCTCAAAGTTTTGCACCAAAAACAAGGCACCAGTGGATACAACTTTACAGCCTGTTGCTTTGTGCAGCGGTATGACAAGAAATAGGAACTATACTCTGGTTAGCAGTAAAAGGTCATTAATGACAGCTTCTGTAACTTATCTGCAGCTAGGCTAGCTAGGGCATTCACAATGAGTCATCAAATTGTGGCATTTCAAAGCAAAAATAAGCAAAAGCCTGAGTAAGAAAAACATTTTCTTTTCTGATAAAATTCTCTTCCTTAATAAAGTAAATTATTGAACATTATCAATATATTTTAGTAAGCGGCAAGTTTAAATGCAGGTGATAACCTACTTTTTTTCCTCCTTAAGGAAATTTATTATTGTGTAATAATAGAATTATGTGCAATTAGAATGTATTCTATACTGGAAAAACAATCTGGCTGTTTAAACAATGTTTACAATGAGTAAGATGTCATGCAAAGTTCTTCTTTCAGACCTCACTATTTGTTTATGCCTAGCTGGTTAGTAGCTGCTGTATGCTGTTCTTAACTTTCACAGTCGCACAAGAATGCCATACAGCATAATTAATTTTGTACATAAAGGGGATTGGGCGCAAAATGCGTAACTGAAACAATTCTGAAACTCAGGCTGATTTGCATGAGTAAAGCAAAGCAATTCTTCATCGAGCCAAGTTTGATATACTAAGCTCTTACTATTTCACACATTAAACTGACGTAACAAGGGGAGAATGTTCACATCACTGGTGAAGAATATAATCCCACAACCTAGACCCTTCTCCAGTAACACCATTGTCCTCACTTCTGTGAAACAAACTTTGGCCAATAAGTTGGTCTTTTCAGTGTTGCATAAAATCATTGCTTCAAAACTGTAAGTTGCTTCAGCAACTGTAAGTGGTTGCTGAATTTTCACACATATTTATATTAACATTCTTCTATTTTTGAAGTTTTTTTGTAAGTGCTATTATTGTTGATTTCATTATGCATGTACAATACAAATGGTTTTTCCATCTTTATAAAAATCAAAATATTAAAAATTATTTTTTTAACACTAAGTCATATATCAACAACACTTTTATAAGAAAAATACATCAGTATCTTTATTAAGTCTGATCAGAGGGCTGGAGCACCTCTCCTATGAAGAAAGGCTGAGACAATTGGGCTTGTTCAGCCTGGAGAAGAGAAGGCTCTGGAAGGACCTTATTGCAGCCTTCCAGTACCTGACAGAGCCTACAAGGAAGCTGGGAGGGGACTTTGTACAAGGGCCTGTAGTGACAGGACGAGGGGTAACAGGGTT
>NW_010264723.1:30281-72859 GCF_000690775.1 Eurypyga helias
AACTGTTCTATGATTAAAGAAAAACATGAGAAAAATTTTTATGGGTTTCATTAGACACAAATTCAAAGATAATCCTATAATCCAAATATTTTACATTCATACTACCTGGTACAATATGAGATACAATGTCACTTAATGGTACAGGTACAGATTAAAAATCTTTCCAAAAGATCAAAAATTTTGTCTTATTTCCAATTTATGGAAGCAATTTTTAAAAGTTTATGGATATCTTGAGCAGAGCAACAAGCCACACAATAAATAAATCATGAATAAAACCAAACACCTAAAGCAATCATGAATAATCAGCATTCCCAAAGACTGTTGAAAGAGATTTATATTGATTGATAGAACTTCTTTAAAGTGTTTTAACAGCAGAACATTCATGAAAGCTGTCAGATTTCAGTTTAACAAGGCTTAACAGGAACTTCTAAAATAATCTTCAATAATCACTGATTTCAGTGAGAATACCTATCCATTAGAATCAAGGTTTTGTCTAAGTGTCAGCACTGAGTTATTACTTAGTATTCAAGCACACAACTATTTTACCCACTCACAGGACAGTGTTACATTAAAGGCAGGCCAAATTTAATATTACGTGAGACAGTCACCTAAGAGCCAGTATAGTAAGTAGAGAAAACTCTTGACACTTCTAAAAGAGCTTTGAGTTCACATTTTTGTTACACTGTTTTATAAAAAATAAAAATAAAAACCTGCATCTAACATCCTACTTCAAACACCTGGGCAATACAGCCATCAGAATCAGTAACTTCACCCATATCCATCTCTATAACTTTAGATTACCTACAACTACATGCAGGCATGGTAATAAAGTAACTAAAACAAATGATGATAATGAAGGTTGAATTCCACATTATTCAGACAGTATTATTTCCAAGAGATCCACAAAACCTTACTAAGAAAGCAAGTAAGGACTCTTAAATTCAGTCTACAGCAACTCATAACTCTTACAGAAAAGGTTTAGGGTCTGAAAATTAGAAAGCTAGTATTGTCCTATGCATTTTAAAAACCTCAGTCATTAACTCTAATATATGTAAATATCAAATAAAATAAAGGAAAAAATGCAAAGTTTTAACTGAAGTTCTGGCACACATTACTAATACAATCACTATTTACTTCCCACAGTTAGTGCCTGGTCAGGAAATCAAATTTTATTAATCCTTATTAGCACTTCTTCCTGCGATGGTCAACAAGCATACAGCAAAGAACCTTTTGTCCTGTGAAAGTTCTTCACGAAAAGGTTACCTGGTAACAACAAATGCAGGCAACACATACACAGTCAGATTGAAGTATTCCAAATTCAAAAGTCTAACTCTTCCAGCCTTGGCAACATAAGAAACAAATTCTATTGATTTTAATCTTTTGGAAAGTGCAACAGAAATGGATATGCATTTTAGAAGAAGGTTATGCTAGTAGCTTGGAGTATAATACTGACAGTTTTGGTTTTTTGGGTTTTTTTTTTTTTTTTTTTTTAAATCATCATGTAACCTCACTGTGCACTGACTGTATCAACAATTCTATACATTATCAAACAGCTTCTACAAACTACTGACATTAAGTAACTTTAATATGTACCAGGTGTATAGGTCTTCCGGACATTTTCCATGTACAGAAAAGATGAGACAGGGCAGTCAATGAACACCTACAGGAGTCTTGGGAGATGGAAGTCATTTGGCCTTCAGCATTTCAGTGAATCACCTAAGTCATTTTAGTATATATTCTAAGCTTGGTGACCCTTGTAGTCCTGTTTATACATGATACTGCTGATGCAATCTGAAAGCATGTTCAATCTTCAGTGTTTTAAATTAGTTCTGCATCTGCTGCTAAACAGCTGTTTCAAGCCTCCCAGTTGAAATTCTATTGTTTGTGCAAGTAATTGTATTTTATTGAAGTTGCAGTTCTTTTTGTATTACACTGTTACTGGAGAGAATTTGAGTTGTTGCATCGGGTCAAGGGAAGTTGGTTGTCTGGTACAAGGTATTGGAGAACCTGGTTGAGTGCTGAACTAGCTGAAACAATTGATTGACAGATATGTTTATTGTGGACAAAAACCAGTTCAGGCCTGTGTTGACTGCTTGTCTTACTGAGGAACTAGCAGTTGCTTATTTGGATAAAAGCCCAGTAGAAGTAACAAACCTGATTTTACTGCTGAATCTTTCACCTTATGCTGCTGTTGCCTCTGCCTTATGCTCTTCTATTGACTGGAGCTGCCACTCCTCACCACAGACATGATGTGCCAGAAGAGGGAACTGGAAAGACGAGGTTACCTGATCAACAGACTGACCATCAGTTCCTATTTACAGTTGAACCACAGCTGTTAAGACTGAGTGTTGGCTGACAGCCGGTGTGAATGCCTGACTAACACACATATGTATACATCATACTATAGATGAGACACTTCCAAAAGCAGATCAGGGCGGTGGGAGGGGAGGGAACCCCATCAATTTTCCAGTAGGTTTTTATAATTTCTATGCATATCCCAACCTTGAACTACTTTACCCAAACAAATTAAGTATTTACGAGGTAAAAATCTTCTACAATTAGAACATACATTGTTTTAAAGTAATGTCTGGTACACAATTTTAAATCTTCCAGCACCAGAACCACTACATCCTACTAATTTGAGACATAATGAAGGGTCTGGTGACTTTTTAATGATGTTAAAACAGAAAGTTAAATTTAAAACATTGAAAAAATAAACCAAAATATTAACTGAGACTAACATTAATGCCTCATATTTTCTTTCAGAATCTTTTAAAGTGTGTTTATGTTAGAAACTTTTTTCTTCAAATGAGATAATTTTACTGTCTAGAGAATTCTGTGCTTACTATATATATGCAGTGTTATTATGTGCTATTTGGGAAAATGTGTTTCATGAATGAAGTCAAGAAATACATGACTTTAAACTAGTGTCCTGTCATTGAATTCAATATATTCTAAATAACTGTGCCAAATTTATTTTTCTTCTCCTCCCTGCCTGCAACTCTGTTTTAGTTTTTGGAATGTGTATCTAATGCACCTGTCAGAATATGGCTTTGTGGTCACAGCACTGCCATGGGAACTGAGAATGAAGCAGTATTCACAGCTGGATTTCAATATGAATCATACCAGTTAGCATGGAAGTGAAACAGAAAAAAAGGCACAGAGATCAGGCAAACCACTTGCTGCATTCTATAAAAATGTGGGAACATCACAAACAAACTCACTGTTTGTTACCAAAGATATTAATCCCCCTTCAGACACCAAAAAGCAGAGCTTGAGCAGAAGACAAATCCAACAGCCACCCATGGGTCCAGGGGGAAATAGGGAAATGGATGCTTGGAGAATGAATTTAGGATTACTACATGGTCACAAATCCTATCAAAAAGACTTTTAACTCATTAACATACTAAGGTGAGACTGAAGAGTTTTGCCTGGTTGTAACAAACGATGTTATTTCAGCAGACCTGCATTGACACCGATACCCCAAAAAACTAAAACTGAAAAAGAACAAACGGAAAAGAACTGACAGGAGTTAGTTAGATCTACCCTAGGAGTTAAATCAATCATTATTATAGTCAATATTGCAATTATTTTGTAACAATACACTGTATTTATAATATTGTAATACATGCACTGATTTCTTTTTGAAATTGCAATTTTGATAATTTAAGCTGTAAAAAGAAACATTAGTTAAGCATGATGCTCAGTTCACAGAATCATAGAATGGTTTGGGTTGGAAGGGACCTTAAAGCCCACCTAGTTCCACCCCCCCTGCCATGGGCAGGGACCCCTTCCACTAGACCAGGTTGCTCAAAGCCTCATCCAGCCTGGCCTTGAACACTTCCAGGGATGGGGCATCCACAGCTTCTCTGGGCAACCTGTTCCAGTGCCTCACCACCCTCTCTGGGAAGAACTTCTTCCTGATATCCAATCTAAACCTCCCTGTTTTCAATTTAAATCCATTACCCCTTGTTTATTACAGTTCATGTAATGTGATGTTGTTCTGGTTTTACCTGGTGTAGACTGGGCCAATATGAATCATCTTGCAAAAGTGGAATTCATTACATGCAAATTACATATATCCCATATATATGTATATCATATGACATCATACATCCATCATACATACATGTACTGTCATTATATAGAATACAACCTGAAATGGTGTACAACATATTTCTCAACATTACTGCTCTATATGCTTGTAGGAAAAACTAGGTTTACAGCCTGCTCTATAGATCCATGCTAAATAAAGTGTAAGAAAGGTATGAGAGAAACAGAACAGTGTACCATCTCCAGCAGCAGCCTGTAACATCAGGACCTTTAGAAGTGTGTCCCTAACTCAACTACCCTCAGTTTCATAGACAGAAATCAGCTTTCACCTGTGACTAATCATGATGCAAATCTTCATTGTCCACCTCCTTTATCTGCAAACACTCTACTTGTCCTTTCTCCATTCTGTCCCCCTTTATCTGATATAGTCTTTCAGTATACTATCACCTAGCAAATGCATTTTTCCCTGCATATTTATTAACTCTTTTTTTCCTCATGACACCAGTAAATCTGCTTTAAAATTGTTCCTGTAACTAGAATGTAAAATATACCACCTAACAACATGCTGGATGTCATTTCACTGCCTTCTCTTATTCCTTTTTTACCTGCCTTTGTTATCATTCCTCTTATTTTAATTGCAAACTTTTGGTAGCATAAACATTCTGCTCATTCTGTATTTCTACCACAAGCTGGGAACAGACATCAAGATGCTGACTCAGAAAAAGAGAAAGACCCAAGTATATAAAGACAAAACATGTGAAGTTCTATGAAATTATAATGCAGTTGTGGCTGTATCACTTACCCTCTTTATACCCAACAGCAGCCATAAAATTCCAACCATTAAATGAGCTTCAAAAAACTTTCATTATATTAAACATACCAAGCTACTTAAGCATTTCCCTTTTCAGCAAAACATGGTGCAATTTACACAAAGAACTATTCCTTACCAGAAGCCTGAAATGCCTGCTTAAATGAGATTATTTCACTCCAAAAGAGAAATTGTTACAAATGAACTGAATAACTCTGACATAGATATCAAGCTGCTACTCCAGGGTGTCCAGACCTAGAAACCAGGCACACTATACAGTCTGAAGGCATGACTGTTGTGTTTGTAGTATGGTAGGGCATTTGATTAAAATTCTGCCTTGAAAAGAGGTTGCAATTAATTGCAGATGATCTCATCTTTATTTCATTAAAAATAAATACTCACAGGGTACTAGAGCATACAATGCCCTGGAAAATTTGTCATATTGAAAATCTTACAGTATTACTCAGACCTTCAGCAAGGCAATAATCCTGGGCAAAGAAGGAGCACAAGCTGCCTGCTTTGCAGAAAGTGACAAGCTGGGCAAACCTATTCACAAAGTTGAGAACACATACAGGGAGTAAAAGTGGCAATTCAAAGGGTGAAAATAAACAGCAACATTATTTACAAAGAAGGACGTAACAAGTTCTAAGAAACTTAACTCAGGGTAAATTCATAAAATTAAGCATGATTTCCATGGTAGAATCTGAGGGATAATAAGGCAAGAAGAGTGATTGTAGGGAGCTATACTGGTGATAGCCTGAAGATTAAGCAGTGAAAATAAATTTATTTGAAAGATTTTTTTTTTTTTTAAATTAAGTGGAAGTGACATGGTGGAGTTTCTGGTTTGTTTGTTGTTCTTAGAAATCTTAGAAGAGCAGACTGCTAAACAATTCTTAAAAATGGTGATAACAGGATCAGAAGGGGAAGATTTAATGTGCAGAGGTACACATATACATAAACATTTAATTTAAAATCCCTTAAGCTCCTAATACACACCAGTTCTCAAAAGCAACTCGTTTTATGCAACATTATTATTCCTTTCTTTTTACCCTTTTCCTAAAAGGAGTTGATTGGCTAATGGACAACTTGGTATTATGCATTGCAGTACATTTCAATGACAACAGACAAAATGTCCTAATTAATTTGAAAACAATACCAGGGAACACACACTCAGCTGTTCAAGAAGCACACAAAACCTGTGCCAGTTCGCTTAGAAGGGGATTCAGGAAAATTCCACTGGTTTGATCTTAAGGCATTCCATATCCTTTGTGACTCTAACTATATATAAATTTCTATATCACTTTATATAATCTCATACACTAAGAACAGTTTCCATATTTTCCCAGTTTTTCATTAACCACTGCTGAAAACATCTCCCTAGAAATAGCTTCCATTATTGTCTGATCTATTTCTTTGCAAGTATTTATCTGGTGAGTGTTATATAGCAGATATTCATACTTTACTGAATCAAACCACAGAGATCTGTGTTACAGAATATCAGCATGCAGTTAGTAGCATAAGTGTTAGATATTAAGTTGAACTGTTAAGATGAATTATTTTAATGTTTCTACTTCACACATTCTTTGTCATGTCACAAGGGATACACCACTAGGGACCACAGATTTGATAAAAGAACATGTATTAAGAGCATCTAAAGGACTGGGCTTATGCCACACTAAACCTGGGTAAACTGAAGTACTGTATGCCTATAAAAATAAAAAAGGCATGATAGTTTATATTGTAAAACTGAGATAACTTCTCATCTCATCTGTAACATCTGAGCAGTAGAAGAGCTTATTTTCAAGCAATATAGATAGCAAAGTGTCTCCACATCCAAATGTGTGAGCCACCCAACTGACTTGATTGTGAGCAGCAATTTAACACAAAAATGATTAAAAAAAATTAAAGTAAAATATTCTAGTCTAGGTCTTTGTAACAACAGTACTTTGCTATTTAAGTGTAACTGATAAATACACTCAGTTTATGACAGAAAACAATTTCCCACTCCTATCTGTGAATTTGGAGATTGGAGAGGTTTATCAGAACACTTAAAATTAGATAATTGAGACAAGCTGTTAAAGGAGCAAAAGTCAAAGAATCAATTGTTAAGGCCTTTGTCACCCACAGATATGAAGAACTTGTAACCAGTTGGGGAAAGTCACTCATATACAGACACATGCACAAAGGCATAAACACATTAATACCCATACACACCAACACACATTCTGTTCAGATCCATGGAAAACAAGGCAAAACTTTCTTGACTAATGTGTTATGAGCCATCTCAAAAAAAAAAACAACCCCACACCCAAAAAGAACCCCTTGTATTAAAATAAGTGGAAATGCTTTCCATGAATACAATGAATTTCAGGAAAAATAAAAAAGCAATATACATATTAATGTTACATCTGTGATTTGGACTCTGTGATGGCAAACAGCTTTGACATGCTTCATTACAAGTACATTTAAACTGCTCCTATGTTTTGGGTTAGTGTGTGACTTTTTTTTCCCCTCCTCTCCAATCATGCTCTCTGTTAGCAAGTGACTATATAGGTATTTCTGATGGAAAACAAAGTTATCTGCTTTAAGACATCGCTTCATATTTGATTAATTCAGCAGCAGTGGGAATGACAGAGAACTTGGGGATAATTTCCAGAGAGGAGAGCACTTTTTTAATTGGTCACAGTAGGAAAGTCCCAGTAGCTAAGAAATGCTCGACTGAGAATGCTTTACACTCACTCATTCTCACTGCCAAGGGCAACAGGGTTCCCTCTATATCCTCCAACATGTTATCTCAAAACTGCATAGGCTAACATACATGTTCTCGCCTAATGCTAGATAAGCATTGCCTTCATTCATTTCTCACATAGGTACACCTTAGGAAGGGGTAACAAACAAATGATAGGGAGAAGTCACGTAAAAGCCAAACATTACCAGGGCAGGAAACTAAGACATAGCAGTGCTGCATATTATACACATGTAACAAGTGCTTTGCTTTACACAACACGCAAGTAGGCACACATCCACTGAATATTCAGGGTCAAATCCAGATGAAAGCCGCCAACCAGAAAACTAGAGAAAAAATTCCAAGAATTATTACAGAAACAAAACATCAAAGACAGAGCAGCAGGGTAGCAGTGTAAGAAAAAAACTGCATTTATTTATTTATATTCATACTGAAATTACAGGGAAAACTTAAGGAAATTATGCTGTAACACCTTCCTTTAAATGTAGTCATTGCACATAAAGACTTCACACAAGAACTGGGACTTACTTGAAACGAGTACTGACGACATACTACTACTCCTACTACAACAATGAGGACAACAAAAGTGTTCTTGTCCTCTCCGCTCATGAATTTGTTCTTAAGGTCTTTATCATTCCCACTGCTGCCGAATTAATAAAATATGAGGAATGACTTGGAACAGAAAGTGATAGTGAAAAGCTTTCCATCAAAGTTTATAAATATGCCCACAAGTTTGCTGCTCCCTAGAAACAAATACAGGTATAATTTTTATGCATTACTGGGGTTCTGGCCCTCCTATATGAGCAGAAAGCCTAAAAAATTATGCAGAAAACTATACAATAACATAGATCCAGAAGAAAAAAAAATCATAACCAACAAAAATGGGGGACAAAGGGAAAGTTTTCCTTTAAGGAAGCAAAAATTAATTTTACTAGACTTCAGACTTAATTCTCTTGCTTTTTCAAAAAATAATGTAGGATATTCTTGGATCAAGACATTTTATTTTATACCTCACCAAAAGAGAGTTATCTGTGAGAGCCTAAAACATCCTAGAGCACTTCTGTCTACAGACTCTGAAGAATACAGAGATAAACAATTCCAAATGAATATTCAGGTACATATAGAAAACATTTTGATCTGAAGAAGATCCTGACTGATCAACAATTTCTCTGGGAGAGTTCTAAGGGGCTATTGTACTTCATGTTTGTATGTACAAACAGTTTTTAGGCAGCAATAAAAGCTGTAAGTAATAAACCCTGAAGGCTTACACCACTATAGCACTCGGTAGCTAATAAACAGTCCCTTTCACTGTATATTGCAAAACAACAACTGATCCTTTCTCCACAAAGGTGAAGGAAGTTTTAATACACAGGAGTCAGCAGTAACTGATATGACTGTCCACAGTAAGCAGAAGACAGGGCTTCCAAGAGAGAAATCTAGTCCATTTGTTTTCCCTGTAAAAGATTTCCTAACACCAAGTAGAAAGAACACTTCTGCATAGTCTCACTTTTGCTGTTTCAATTTTTGGTGCCCACCTCTATTTAACACTTTATGTTACCCACTGGAAAGAAGAGCAATAGAGTTCTACATGCAGCAGCAGAAATTGCCATCTCATGTAGCACACGCAGACTATCTGTGAATAGGCAAAGCTTCCCAGTTGATCACTGAGGAAGATGGTTCAGTCAAGGCAACATCTTAGAAAGTGAAAGGATGAAGGACATTCATTTAAAGCTCTAGTGAGATAAAAGCACCTTCTCCTAAAGGCTGATTGATCTACTGAACTACGGAATACAGACACCTCTAAATAGTGGGTGGAGGAAAGGGATGTTGGAAAGGATACTTCATGGGGATTATCCATTTCCCTCCCCCCATGAAATTCACCCAGGCTTAAAAGTGCTAATGACACTTCATCATACCTAAACAATTTACATAAGCAGCAACAGCCATCACCACTCTCCAACCTTTAATTCCCAGAAATAAATATTCCCAGCCTCCCAGAAATCAGCCTTGGAATTTCCTACTTTGGGCATGTTTTATTTTAGAGACCTATCCTTTTAAAGTTTTATCAACTCTACAGGAGACTGTTTCTGGAATATTATTTAATGATATATGCTAAGTAAATATAGTATGGAAAGAGGAAGGAATACACACATCAACAGCAGGTTTTTTTCATGCTAGTTACACAACAACACACACTTAGTCATGCAGGGTAAAAATAATGAGACACACAAGATGACACATGAAAAGGATCTCATACTCTTCCCAAAAAATAATACATAACAGTACTTGCTTGAAAGTCCAAATTGGTTGTCATACTGCATTTGTGTAAAGCTTTAGCAAAGAATGGTGTGAGGGCTCTTTATAGAAAATTACACCTGGTGAAGGCTATTTCACTAATTAACACCCCTTCCCAAAGAAATCTTTGTCTTTTTAAAACAATCTTCTTTTAAGCAGAGAAAAGACCCTAAACATTTGCAGATCCCTGACTTCAACATCTGTTGGTATTAAAAAAAGTGCATGTTTATCAGAAGAGGTCATCAAGGGCTTGCTTGGTTTATTCATCATTTTAAGGCTCTCCTATTTGCAAAGCTTCTGTTAATGTCAGTGAAATCTAACCCAGACAGAAGTTTCAGAGGTCAGATATTTGGCATGCTACATTTAGAAACCCAAGTACAAAGTTGACGAGGACGCTTCAAACACAGGGGATTACAGCGGAAATGGGTCTCCTTATACCAAACTGGCTATTGAGCAGATTCAAGGAAGAACACACTGAGACTGCCTGATGCTATTAAAGCTCACATTCTTGCTCTATTTTTTTCCACTAACTAAATCAATTCTCCCATTTGGCAAAGCCCAGCACAGAAATAACACTTTATTTTTAATACAACAGAAAAGGGATAGACATGACATAAAATCATGTACTACATGACCTATAAAAAGCAGATACTTACAGTTCGTAGGAACTGTATTTCATCTTCCCCTCCTTCACCCCCTTCAGCCATGGCTCTTGAGGAGTCAGCTCTGCTGAGACTCTGATCGCCTCCACCGTCAGCTCACTGCACCCGGTACAGCTCCTCTTCTCCTATCAGTATTAGCATATAGCTAATCCACAGCCATATAGGGAGCTCAGCTAACTCCACTGCACTGCAGACTGTCAGTCAACCCCCTCACTGCCAGAGCCAACTGTGCTGCTTTTCCAGCTCACAGCAAGCAATTCTTTCCCTTTTCTCTCTATCCTAGAGGAAAAAAAAAAACCCCTACTGTTAAGGTATTGCAGGACGCATTGTGTGCATCACTAGGTCTTGATTTTTTCCCCCAGATGCTGTCTGGTTAAAACAACAATAATGGTTAAGTGTTAATGAAAGCAGAGCTTGCACTTCCATTTTCACAGCACAGGGTACCCAATTTTGTGCTGAAACGTATCAAATTCAGCAACTCTGAAGCTACTAATTTGTGCAGCAGAAGGATGTAAATCACCTGATCACAGGACAAGCTGATTTTGACAGCAGATATTTTCAGCTTGCTTACAATAACTTCCGTGTCTTGCTTGTCTGCATAAGCAGCTGCAAATCTGATTTGCAAGATGACTTAATGATCTGAATCTACTATGTGTAGTTATTTGTCCTAGGCTTTTAAATGGTGTTTATACACATATCCTAAGGGCTGCAAGGTTTTTGTGTACTTTTCCAGAACTGCACCTGAATATGTATAGAGGATATATGGTACAATATTACTCCAAAACCTATAAACCACAGTTCTGGTAAAATAAAATATAACATAACTTTAAATTTCAGTTAAATAATGAAGTTTGTAAATAACGAAAATTGCTAGTTATTATGTCAATATTAGCAAATGAGCAAGGAAAAAATAGATCAACTCTAGAACAAAATTTACTGAAGTGAAGGTAGGAAAAAGGAAAAGACACAAGGAAACAGAAGAAGAGAGCACTGAGGAGGCTGTATCCTGCCAATTCACTATATGATCTTGCTGGGTATATTCACTACATTATGAATATATTACTGGGCATATTCACTATATGATCTTGCTATATGGGTAAGCTGCCACCACGGCTTACCCATACATTCCACCCATGAGAATTGTTACCCAAACATTGTGCTTTCCATATTTACATCAACACATAACGTCAAAGAGTGCCATAGGTATACAGTCTTTTTCTCAGTAAAGTAAGGTTGGGGTTTTTTGGTTTTTTTTTTTTTTTTTTTTTTTTTACAAATGAGAAATGTATGTATGAGGGTAAGGGAAGAATAACCTTCTTGGGGTCACAAGAAGTGTAGCACAGTGAATTCATGGAACCCAATGTGCACACACACACATACACCACATTCACACCACCACCACCACCCCTCAAAAAAATGTATTCTGATTTTTCACTAATTAAAGTATACATAGACACAAGACAAACAATAAGATGCCCAATAGTTTCTCTCCTTGAAGGGCAAAATCTTTGAAAAATGTTTTATTTCAGTCCCTCTTACTACCCCTAGAAACTCTGTCCAAAAAATTATGACAATCCCATTACTCAGCAACAGGCAACTTGAGGCTAAAAGCAGCAGCTCAGAAGCCTCTAGTTGACAGTCATACAGGCTGACCTTACCAGTCCATCCACTCCCCTTCCCCCATCCTGTAGTTTCCATTGGTTGCTGGGAGAAAAAAAAAGATAGCTTTGTGCAAGACAAAGGCAACGTGCATAAAAATTATTTCTCTGAAGTGCCAGAAAACTGATTCGGTTGGTGTTCTGAACATCCAGTTTTGCGTTTGGATTTTGTGGTTTTGTGATTCAACATCTTTGAATGTTTTATCCCTTTCCTCATCAATACAAAGAACAAAACAGATCTTCCTTATGGAATATAGTTATTCCAGAAAAAAAAAAAATATCAGAGAAGTGGGGAAAACTCGCCTAAAGTCACATTATGCCACTCAAGTGTTTTAACTGAAAAACAGATCAGGTAGCAAGGGCTACTGATGATACATGCTTATCCATGCATTTATATTTAGAATGGATTTGATCCATGTATTGCATGGCAAAATCTACACATGGAAGGACAGCTTTTCTGTAATGTCGTATATGAAATAACCTTGCAAGCATATTACTTCACTTTGAAAGACTAGAAACAAGAAATACCCAAAACCTGAAAAAATAAGCACAAGTCATAAGACTCACAAGAAGTACAAGTGCTCTATTTCCTTCACAAATAGAAATCAATGTCATGCAGTACATCTGCTGGTCAAGTGTTATTTCAGTTACTGCAGTAAGATTTCCAGACGGTAAGTTCTGAGCATGCAGAGCTGAGATGAATCCGTCTGAATCAAATGGAAAGGGGTAAAATGTAACTTTCCAAACATTCTCCTTGTGTATCTGAGTATTTCATTAAAATGCTTCTTAGAAACTCAGAGACACGTCTTGAGTAAAATATTATATTTACATCAGTTAATACAGATACCTATAGATACCTAAGTCTGCAACTTCCAATAACGCAGTTACAGAGGTTAGCAATATTTTTTTTAAACATATCAGCATGCCAGGATCTCATTTTGCATTTTTAAACAAAAGACAAAGTATATGGGAAAAGGTAATGGAAAACTGGTAATGCCTCTAATGCTAAAGATCTAAAATTCTGACTCGTGAAATTTCACCAGCAGGTTTGTTTTTCTTTTTGTAAGTCTCTCTATTTTTCTTTGTTTGATACTCAGCTTTACAAAGTAGCTTCTGCGTTGTTTTGGGAAACAATTTCCTTCCCCAAGAAGCAAAATATTTTGGTTAGATTTCATCTTTTTAAAATTGTCAAGTGAACTGAAAAACCATTTCAGACCACTCCTATTCCTTAGAGTTTTGCTCTGTTTGGTGTCATGCCTATATGTTTAATGAGAAAAGTATTCAGCTGCTACAGCAGAATGAAGTGTACATCTCCTCAACACATAGCTGACTTTTTTCTAAGGCTTCGCTATTGCCCTAACATTGAGATTTGGTTGTGTATGGAACCACACTTAATCAAAAGTCCCATTTACATGCCCTGCATTTCTAATTTCTTAATATTAACTTGCCTTTTTTTTTTTTAATTTATCAAATCGATTGAAAGCAAATCACGTCAGGTCACTGCAGTAAATCAATCCAAAATGATCACATATCACACTCAGTGTGTGTGTGTGTATATATATATATATACACACAGTGACTCTGCTTTACTGGAGATGATTGTAAGGTGCAGCATTCCACTGTGAAAGCCACACAGGTCAAATGATCTGAATTGGGAACACTGTGTATTTTATGATATCTTATTCATGCCAATCAATTGTAAATCTATGATTTAGCACTTTTAATGCTGAATACATTCTGGACAGACTATGGTATTTTAAAGCTATAAAAAGAATTTATCTACAAAACAAATTTAAAGAAAACTTCCTTTCTGTTTTCAGCCCAAACACGCTGCCTGCTTATTCTCCAACATGAGCTCTTCCCTCTTACCAGGGGATTCAGGCTGACTGACTCTTCACATGAGTTCTTGTTTCTAAGTTAGCTTTTGGCAGGCTTCACTGCTGCTGCCGCCAAACAGTAACTCAGAATTTTTATAGTGGCAGTAGCCTGGCAACAAAATTGTAACATGAATTTTATAAAAGGAACTAAACAATCATCCAGCTGTAACAAAAGGATATCTGAATTTAAACCACTTTTTGTTGTGTGTTTTTTACCTTTCTGAAGATTGACTTACACCACCAATCAAAGACTGATAAAATACCTAGTAGAGGATATTTACAAAACCCGTAATGGTAAGTACATGTGTGATGGCATTTGCAGTAGCATGGGTAATATCAGTTACCTAAGCGTCTGCTGTATGAGGAGTCAAAAATGGTATTGTCCCCTGATAATTACAGGCCTGAGTGATGATATAGATGTTGCTTAAAAGACTGACATGTCTCTGCCTTTTTTATGCTCCACTTAAGTGCAAAAATATGTATACAGTTTTTTAAAATCCATTAAAAGAAACACACAGTTTCCTTTACAAAAACTTCACGAAACTATTCAAATCTTATGTTCCTATTTTCAGCCCATGCATTAAGGCAGTCAACTGTTTCTGCAGTTCACAAACACTAGGCAAGTGTTACAAGTTTACATTTCATTCACAGAAAACTACTCCTGTGAATTTGCACATAAGTTATAGTTTGTATTGAGTTTTGGTTTTAATTTATTCTAGAGGGATTAAATTACAATTTACAGTGGAAAATGTGGGATCTTAGTCAAGTTGAGGAAAACCTTAATCAGAAGATTACTAGTTTGCATAATTTAAACAAAGAATGATTTTATTAATTTACACATACTTCTAAACTTCATCTACATTTTTTACTGTCCTTTTAAAAATTACTTTTGTTGGGGCTTTACGTATATCTTATGGCAATACTTTGTTGTATAAGACAAAGTCTCATTTTGGTTTTAAAGGTTCAGGCAATCTTTGATGCAATTCTTTTTGAATGCAGAGAGAACAGAGTGTACTACAGTGTTACAGACTCCATAGCATAGTATCAGCACTGCTCGTAAGACCTAATTGAGTGACTTTCCACGTAATTTTGACACTACTTTATTCAAAATAAGGGAAGGGCTGTTTCTCAGAACAGAGGTTCAAAACTCATTCTTTCACCCATGTTCAAAAGTTTATGTTAGATTGCCATCTGGTGGGTAACTTAAAAATTGAGAAGAAAAGACATCTGTAATTGGAAAGAAAAGACATCTGTGACTTCAGTTAGTAAGCAAAATGATTCACAGCATTTTAACCTAATACACTGGGAGTCTCATTTCCAACTTCGTTATAGTCTGTGATGTTATGAACTTTGACATTGCATCATCTTCATTTTTCTTTAAAAGAAGGAAGAAGAAAGAAAAAAAAATAAACAACAACGAAGAAAAAGTATGGTCACAAGTTTCTTCCTAAACCTAAAATGCCAGTGAATGAGTAGGACTTTCTCTTGTTCCCAAAAATACAGTTACTCTAATCTGAGTTGACTTAAGCCTGCCAAAACAAACATATTCTACATCTCTCCAAACCCTCCAGTTCTAGAAGGCCCAAGCAGAGTTCACAAACACTAACAGGCATATTGCACTGTTTTTTAACAGACATATTGCAATTGCACCCATCTCAATACATCATTAACACATCCTTGTACACAAAGCACTGTTCCCATGCCATATAGCAAGACTAAAAAAAAAAAAAAAAAATCATTCAGCACAGTGTATTTCCCCTTGAAACTGGGGCTCTAGTAGAACAGGAAAACATATTTCACTTGAACTTCACAGAGGTATTTAATTCAAATTACAAATACTGGTTTTGTGTTTTATAATGCATAAAAATATTACAAGATATCATGAGAAAACAAAAACCATTCCTGATCTCAAAATTACAAAAATACCAAATGTAATGTTTCTGCTCCAAACTACCCAGTTTAGTGTACATATAATATGGACAAACCTGTATTTTTAAGCTTGCTTTAGTCTTGAAATGTCTGTATTTTCCTGTCAAAAACTTCTCCATCTGGTATATATCAATCATGACAGTTTCACTACTAATCTCCTATAAGCATGACTATAGACTGTTTTAATGACCAATTAGGAAATTTCAATGAGGGATTTTTGAACAGAGTTCAAAAAACTATGATTTTACAGAAGTGCCTATGGCAACACTTTAGGAACAACCTGACGTTCATGCAAAAAATTTGCAGTCCATTAGCCAACAGGGAATTGCACTAATTCAGTTTAGTTGCAATAGCACCATGACTAGCCATTTCCAAAGAACTGAGACAGAAGGAAGTTCTGCAGCAGCAATATTGAGTAGCTGACTGTCCTAAACACAAATCACTGACATAAGATAAATGATAAAATATCAAAATCATACAATCACAGAATCATTTAGGTTGGCAAAGACCCTTAAGATCATCAAGTCCGACCATTAACCTAACACTGCCAAGTCTACCAATAAATCGTGTCCTTGAGCACCACATCTATATGTTTCCTTAAATATCTCCAGGCATGGTGACTCCCTCACTTCCCTGTGCAGCCTGTTCCAATGCCTGACAACCCCTTCCATGAAGAAATTTTTCTTAACAGCCATCCTAAACCTTCTCTGGCACAACTTGAGGCCATTTCCCCTTGTCCTATTGCTTGTTACTTGGGAAAAGAGACCAACACTCCTCTCCCTGCAACATCCTTTCAGGAAGATGTGGAGAGCTACAAGGCCCCCCCTGAGCCTCCTCTTCTCCAGGATAAACACCCCCAGCTCCTTCAGCCACTCCTCACAGGACTTGTGCTCCAGACCCTTCCCCAGCTCTGTTGCCCTTCTCTGGACACACTCCAGCACCTCAATGTCTTTCTTGCAGTGAGGGGCCCAAAACCGAACACAGGATTCAAGGTGTGGCCTCACCAGTGCCCAGTACAGGGGGCAATCACTGCCCTGGTCCTGCTGGCCACACTGTTCCTGATGCAGGCCAGGATGCTGTTGGCTGCCTTGGCCACCTGGGCACACTGCTGGCTCATTTTCATGACATTTTTATACAGATACATACACACACGTATATGTGTATATACCTATATATCTCTACATCAAAAAATATAACATGACAGAATTAAGAGTTAGAATGCAGTTAGATTGTCTCTTGCATTTACCATTTAGTTAAAAAATTGGCACCATAAAATGCCAAGACAGTATCAGTTAATTATAGACCGGCAACAATAAAAATAACTTCAATTTCTCCAATAATCTCAATGATTTGTAGTAGCTAACTACCAACAAGACCACTGGAATTGCTGTCAATATATTTGCTATAATTCTTCTAGTCCAAACAGCTAAATATGAGTAGATTGGAAATATACAGTGCTTTGTATTATCTGTGTTTTTCAGTTGTGACTGGTAAAATAAGTTTCTCAATGCTGGTTTTGGTCTACTTCTGAGAAAGTGCAAGCATTGTGCAAGCACTCTCCATTTGATTTATTGCTGTTTCTGACTTACCTTCCTTTTCTCAGAGGTTTTCTACATACTTAATTACTGTATATTAAAAGATGATATAAAACTAACCCACATTATTATGCTCTACAGAACATTTCAATATTCACTTCTCTAAAGAGAATTAACAGTGTGATAATACACACTCTAACTTAGAGAAAGTGACTTATGGTCATTACACACAATACTGAATATCTTTAATAATTTCATATTTTCCACTGACGTGGCTCGAAACAAAGCCAGTTCAGCTTGAGAACTCACAGTAGAAAGAATTAGAGTCCAAGAAATGCATAGTTTCTATTGCAAGTGATTTTTACTGTTTCATTAATTAATCCCAGTCAAATACTAATCCCAGAAAAATGGTCAAGAAGGACAGCTGTGACTGGGACAGGAACTTACAATATAAACTGGTAGTATACTACTCCTCTACACTGGCACTTATCTGTAGTATTTTGTTCGTGGCTTAAGTTCTAATCCCTTATGCTTCTCAGACTCCTACTGCCTATTTCATACATCTTCCTTTTTATGCCTTTATTTAGGGCTGGCTTGCTTTCTTATGAATTGCTCATTGTATAAGAATACTCAGCAATGTAGTTCTGTTTTGCTTATTCAAGGAGCCTCAGGGAATGTACTTTTAAGTTCCACTTACAAATATTGCAACTTAAAATAATATCTTGTAACAATCCTGAAGTATTTCAATATTTAATTAAGGCCTCAGTCGTACTATGCCCCATGCTAGGCTGGTTATTCCTAATGACCAAAAGTACACACCAATCACTTCCATATTATATAAACATTATGATAAAATTAGTTTTAGAATGCACAACATTAATGTGCTGTTGATTTCCTGGCAGCTTGCTTCAGATCCAACCCTTGGTAGCTTTGCTGGCTTGCCTAGTTTCAACATTCTCAGAACACCCTCTCACCAAAAGCCAACCATCAGATTTGCATGTCACAGTATATAATCTGACACTATGGAGTACAATTTGACAAGCTGCGACTACTGAGATAGATGTGAATAATTCATGAAAACAGACTGGCCTCTACTATTATTTCAACCACGTCTCAACTGGCATTTTTAATAATCGATTCTGTACCATTAAAAATTTCTGACTAGGTCTGGCTTATTTAGTTGTCTTCAATTCAATACACAACTGAGTTTCCAGCCTCTTTAATCCAGATCTGGTTTACGCCATGTCATACTTCCATAAAGCACAAGACAAGCTGACACAATGGTAACATGAATTCTCCTAGATATATTTTACAACTATACAAAGAGCAGATTTCTCAATCAGTATGAGTTATAAAGCACAAAATTAATTTTAAAAAAATCTCCCATTAGTTATTAAACCAAAACAAGGTGCAAGATTTCTCACTTTTCTTTTTAAATAGCAATACACACTAAAGAAGAACTTTTCTGAAGAAAATGTTCTGAAGAAAACATATAGTAGACAAACACACACACCATTATTTGTAAAGCACTGGAGGCTTTTTATGGTTTAATTTTCCAGTAGTTGCAAGGAAAGATAGCTCCAAAAAGTTTATTCCTTATACATAATGTGTTATTTAAAACAGTTTAAGATATTTTGCGGAAAAGAAGTATATTTCTAAACCAGAATGTCTGGAAGGAATGCATTGTATCAAAAAACCAACGAAACAAAAAAAACTCAACAAAAACCAACCAACCACCCACCCAACAAAAAAACCCACCACCCCTTCTCCTTTAAAACAAGGAGATTATGAATTATACAGCTTGTTGTCAGTAGCATTCATCAGATTTTTGGTGCTACAGAAAAAAAACATTCAGACAACTTTGCAGGGGGTGGGGGTATAGGGTATAAAATAAAGAAAAAAAAAATATCACACACACATAAGATCCTGGAACCATACGTGACAGCAGATAAGTTACTCTGACACAAGCCATGCTAGGTAGTTTAAATATACAGAGAGGTGAGATCTTACTCTTATGAAGTCAAGCCCACCATAATTGGAAGCAATCATGGAACAGACACACAAGCCCAAAATGAACTACAGATACACTCAGTACGCACAGCACCGCCAGTAACAAATTACAACCTTGATATTGATAGTAAAATTCACTAAAAGTGACAACAGAGGTCTTACTGTTCAGATATTTTTTCATATTCTATTAAATGATCAAAGATTTGGACAATTATGAGATAGCACTGTCAGGCATGACTACTGACCATGGCAACTGGTGCAAAAATATAAAAGGAGGTTATATGAAAAAAATAGTCATTAATGAAATATTAATAATTAGCATATTTAAGAAAGCAGCCATCTGCAAGATCGCGTTGTCAGTGTTCATTTATATAAAGCAAATACTAAAATCAATGATTGAAAAGTAAGACTACATAGACATACTAAGTACCATTATTCCAAATTCTAATCAATTCACTTTTCTGGAGTTTGGTCCCTAAGTGAATTAGAACCCCCTATGTGTAACTTTAAAGATAAAAATATCTGCAAGTGACATTTTACTAGCTTGGTTCAATGGTTCTTTAGGAAGGTCACAGGAAGAGATTAATAGGCAAAGATGATTTTGAATACACTGTATTGAACTCCACTCATGTCAGAAGGATCCTATTACTATACAATCAAATTTGTCTCATATATGATGCTGACAGTATAGTCTTACAAAATTTAAGTGTCTATAGCCTCCCTCTAGCTTATTAGACATAGAGTAATTAGACTGTATCACATAAACAGGTATCATATCTGTGTATACCAAATAATCAAAACATAATGGCCTTTTCTTGACAGTTCTAGTCAGACCTAACTCAAATTGGACAGCCACATAAATTCAAAATGTATGTAAAAATTGATACTAGATTGGCAAATAAAATTAGAAAGTTACATAAGGGCTGCTAAGTCAAAGTAAAGACCAGTTCACCCGAGCTGCCTCTTTCTGGCACTGTCTATTTATGAATACATCAGAAAAAATAGTATTAGAGCAAGTCTGCCACAATAGTCTCTGCACAAGGCCTTCCACCTCCTGCTAACCTACAAGTACAGGATTTCAGAACCTGAAAGTTGTATTTGAACAACAAATGGAAGTGACTATGTGTGAATTAATCTTAATAGTAATTTCACAACAACCCATCATTCAAGAGTCCTAGCAACTTTAGTCCTTCTAAAGGTAATGTTTTGTAGAAGTCTGCCTATTCTTTCCATGTTTCTGCTAATGCGTTGAGATTGTTTTGGTCACAGGAAAATGTGTGTAGCAACATTCCATGCAAGTTTTCACTTAGCGTTATTTACCTACAGAAATATCTAAAGTTTTTCATAAACTCACACTTACTGTGTCACAGATTTAATTCATTCACATTTACATACATCACCAAGATATGTGTACCCAAGCAGCCTAGCCAGAATCACCTACGTACATTGTTGAGTACAAGGGATGCCATCTATCAAGTCTTTATCAAGTCCCTGAAAGGGCTTAATCAGCAACAGTGCCGTAGGTTATGAACAGACGTCTTAGGAAAAATCATTGCTTACTGGTGTTTTCTTCTTTTTCTCTGAAAAAGTAGGTTTGAACGTCTGTTTTCTGATAGGCAAACAGGACAAGGAAGAGCATATGCCATATTCTGCAACCTCGTTACTATGCCCCTGTTGTTAAGGCTGCAGGGCCTGCTGACAAGAGCAGGCTCTCTTCTGAGAAAGCGGACTTTCTGGTCCTGATATAAAATTTAATTCTGAAATCAGTGCACCACTGGGAATAGTATTTACTATTATTGGTTTTATTATTATTGTTATTATTATTATTTCAGGCCATTCTTTTAACCCTTGTTTTGCCATTTCTTCTGGTGCCTTCAAACATTATCATTTATTTCTGTTACAAATCTCCACATACTGATTGAATTGCCAGCTGTCCATGTAACAAACTACCTGACCTGGCATTTAAGAAAAAATAAAGAATTGCAAATATTATACTGGCACAAAAATTTAAGAGAATATTTGTGTCTCAGAATTATAAAGCCGTATAGTAACATTATCTAAACGAAATTTGTATCCTGGGCATGTTTTTTATTCCATGTCTCAACTTGTTCAGGACTTTCTGGTTCAGAAATCCTGACAGTCTTATTTCAAGAGAGCAACAAAAATAGGGTAAGGAATGCTAATGGCATTTATGGCTGTGTTTTGAAATGAGCCATATCTAGGGCTTGTGAAACATCCAGCTTCTCCTGCATTACTGTTTTTCATCTCTCAATTTTCCAGTGCAACAAACCTGTTCTTCAGTATTTCACCTCCACCAGAGGTCTCCTCCTCTACCTGTCTATAATTGTATTTCCATAATTACATATGAAAGGATCTGTCTGCTGGCAACATTTGTTCAACAAGTGAATGCAAGCCTTAAACTGCCTGCACAGATTCTTCTTCTGGCTTCAGTTGTATAAAAAACACAACAGCTACAGTGTTTGACCTGTGCAAGTCTCAGATTCTGCTCAGTAAATACAAGAAAATGAAAATATGTAATAGGGAAACAACTTGGTAATGAATGTGAAAACCTGACAGAGATATGCAAGACAAATGCTGCATGTGACATTGTGAGAAAAGGGCTAAGAAGCCTTCACTTGACCAATTGCTAATGGCCCTTTTTTCATCAATATATTTATCATAAGAACATACTGCATAAGATTTCTACCAACTGGTAGCTACTCAAAAAATTATCTACTAAACTCCCTTCTAAATAACCATTAGAAGGCCAGATTCTGTTTTACAGTTCCTTTAAGAACAAACTAATCCTTATCTCTATTTTCTTTCTTTATTCTTTTTTCTATTTTTCTTTCTATATTCTTTCTCCTTAAAAATAACTACCACTGTAACAAAATTTCCTATCTATTTTTATCCAAAATTGCTGTGCTTCTTTCATACTTTCCTTTGGTTCAGTTGTAAATCTTATATTGCCCCTAAAGAGTTCATGGAACTGACATGATTAAAAAATGGGAAGCCTAGAAAGTCTTTCCCATAGAGAAAGTGACATGCTGCACTGAGTGCCTTTTGGTGCAGCATGAGCTTATTGATAATTACTGCATACTTTAGAAAGTAGCCCTTCTTACTTCTACTTTACACATATTCCAATTTATATCACCTGTTTTGTTTACCTTGTTCTACTTTTCAAAGTTTGCTGCTAATTTTCCACAGCTTTAAATTGGTGATTTTATAGCCAAATATAAGGCTTTTGTCACAATTTGTTAATTTATGCTTTTTCTCAACTGTAGCTTAGAAATTTTATATTTATTAATATTACTTGTTTTGCAGCAAATGAAATTGTGCTGGAGATGCTTTAATTAACTTTTGTAACAAGATTCTGAAAGCATTAGATACAACCTCTCGGGAAAATGTAGAGAACAATTATATAATTAATGCTTCCAAATATTCCCAAGATACAGGAGGCAAAATCTGAAAGAAAGATGCTAAAAATGCAAAAGAAATGAAGAATCTGTACTTTTATCTACTACTTTGGATTAACAAAGAGCTCTTCTACAAATGTGTAATTTAATCATTTGCATTCATATATTGAATATAAGAACAGGAATATGTTAACTTTAATCTCTTACAAAGAGATACTGCCTTCTAGATAAAGCAGTGCCTAGCTAAAGCCAAAAGTAAGGTAAGAACAGGTATTAGCCCAGGTATAGACCATCATCACTCAGATTATTAGATAGTCTATCTAGCTTCAACAAAGAAAACTGTTCAAAATGTATGTTAAGGCATCTAATAAAGAGACAAAAAAAAAATAGGACATGGAAATACTGTGATCTGCTTCAATTATTTTGCTACTTTACCAAATCAAGTTAATCCCTTAGGTTCAGTATATCTCAACTTGAGCACAGAATGCTTTGAGATCCATTATACTGGACAGTGGTTAAAAAGAATATCAAATTAAGCGGACATAAAAAGGTCAGATGTTTGGGGTTTTGTGGGGTTTTTTTGTTTGTTTGTTTGGTTTTTTTTTTAAAACAGATTAAGCAATATACAGGCAAAGGAAAAGGCCAGCTTTCCAAATTCCCTTATACCATAATAGCTAGAACCAAATCAGTCTGTTTTCTCAGAGGGACACCTATCATTACATCATCCCTAGAAAATACTCAAACTCAGGGGAAAAAAAAAAAAAAAAAAAGAACCCACCACATCAAAACAAAACACAACACACCCCAGAAAACAACCTCCAAGAAGCTGTTTTCTAAATCGTACAGACTAACTTTGTTTGCTTTTCCCCCACCTTGTACTCATCCCATTTCTGGAGACACTGAGCTCTGCTCAAGACTGTAGCTGCTGTTTCAGGACTACACACATCTCTCATCTCTCCTCAGCTACACTTTGTGGTCCATTTTTGTTTCCCTTCATGAAACCACACAGTGCTCTTACAGGCCTGTTTTAAGAAGCATATGTATACATTTGTTTTAAGAAGACATTCAAAAGCGCACAGCCTAGCCTTCCCAGACAGCACCTGCCTGTTGACTCCCCCCAGTTTCAACAGCTAAACTTTGTTCTGCTTCTCTAAGGCCCCCTCACCTTCCGCATATCCTGTAATGAGCTTTGCAGAGGGAACCCGGTACTCCTGGCACCTGAACAGAGTAATGAGACATAGGGCGTCGGTGTTAGGCACCACCCTGTCATTTTTCCTCTTCTCCCCTTCTTTGGAAGAAAGCAGGATCACTTCAGTTCCTAGATCTCATCCTCCCTACCCCAAGCAGAAAGGATTTCAATGGCAGCCTCAGGAGTGAGCAGAGCGCTTTCCGAGGGACAGAGCGGTGGTGCACTGAGGGATCCTGTGGCACCACTGTCCCTCGATCCCATCACCCACAGAGAGATGGCAGCTGCCACCCGCAGAGCGCTCCTGCAGGCCTGGATGGAGTTAGGGTGGCACAGGGCTGTCTTGGTCTACCCAGCACAAGGCGAGACTGCCAGCGGAGGCTGCACTGGCCACAGGCAGGTCTGAACGCATCCCTGAAGTCAATGATTAAGAAGCATATGCTTAATTAGATTTACTTAAGTCTGTGAAGTCTCCATGTTATTAGGCAGTGTTGGTATTGGCAACTTAGTCCTAATTCCACAGAGAGATCTTGCTGCTGTGTTCCAAATCCTAATTCCACAGACAGATCTTGCTGCTGTGTTCCAAATAATGGTGTTCCAGGCTGGCAGAGGTCTGGCAGCGGTGCTGGAGGATGCTCTTCTGTGGATGACCTCCCAGCCGCAGAGCCAGGCAACCCCAGCTGGCTGAGGGACATACCCTAGACCAGACTGCTCCAGGCACTGTGGCTTCACAGGAGGTAGCTTGACCTGCCATTTACAAATGTTTAATACTAGTAATAATAAAGAAGTAAATTCTTGGTTACAAGACTCTTATAAGCATAGTTAAACACCACCTTTTCCAGTGAGCTGCCTAAGGGAACTGAGGGAGCAAATCTGGGGTAGCTGACACTGGGCTGCCTCAGTGGACAGAAGATGTCACTCTTCTCAAATTCGGTTCAGTCTCCTTCTGAACCCTGCGCAGAAATTTGAAAACCACCGCAGGCTGAAATAGGAAAGGTTGGTGGGAAAGATAGTCTTCAAATATCACAAATTTTGGCCCAGACTCTCATGAATCAGCTCTGCAGCCAAACATAGGTTACGGCTTTCGCAGATGAAATAAAGACAGTTGCTGTGATCTGGAAAACACTGTAAAGGTAAAGCTGACTAGGTGCTATGGGCACAGGATTGGGCTTTATATCCCCTTGGCAATTAACTGTATGTATTCTCTCTGTTAGTACACTGGGTATAGCAATGGAGAGTTAAAATATCCTAATTCATAATTGCTACTGGGGTAGTAGTTTCCCAGAGTCATCTTCCAGTCCAAGCTTCAGAGGCCTTATATACGTACATTCTCATAGAAAGTTTAGTGTTTAAGTAAGACGTCTCCCTAGTTTCAGTGCGGCTCAAAAGTAAAATTTAAGAATTCTCAGTAAATATAGAGTTCTTGAAATTGGAGTTCTTAATTAAAAAAAATTCTGTTTCAGGAATTGTTAAAAAATGTGTGATCATCACATGAATTTCTAAATGTTTAATGAGAGTTTATTGCTCACAGGTACTTGGAGCACTAATCTCAGCTAGTAATTTGTGTCTCAGTCCCCTATATAATTCCATGGAGATCTCAAAGTAAAATGGAGTTCTTATTCATATAAAGCTCCTATGACTTAAAAGAGGTAGCCATTCAAAGATTCAGTGGGAAACACCCATGGAAAATAGTTCTATAAATATTTACAGGGCAGGAAGTATACATTGTATTTGCAAGAGGAATTCTTTATTTCAAAAAACATCTAGGATAATTGTGCCTCTAAAATACTTCCACTAGCTGGTATTACAATAATAAGAGGAGGAATATAAACTTTCATTGTAAATGAGAAGTTATCATTACCAATATTAAGGCCCTAGTCCAGCAAGTTTAAACAGAGGGGTGGTATACATTATTGGTGGTTATCCCAAACATTTATAATAAGTTGGAGGTCTCTGAAAACAAGTTATTTATCGTTGTCAAGGATTACGAGTCTGGTTTTTTTTTAATCACACAGAAGCTTTTTATGTTTTGTGGGTTGGTTTGGTTTAGTTTGGTTCCCCCCCCCCCCAAAAAAAAAAAGAATGGGGTTGAAATAGCTCAATTGATTTGCCAAATTGCCCTTTGCTCTGGATACAACCAAGTTCTCAAAGTGCTGTTTTTGGAACCTTCTATTTAATATGCAATTACGTATGAACTGTTCTTAAAAAGTTTTTTTACCTAATTGTTCTTGTTCAGTCTTGCATTGCAAAGAACGCTGTTTTAAAATGTGTGCTGTTACTGAGAAATACATAATAATTTTCTATGTGAATATATCATAGGAAATACAAGCAAAATATGAATACATGTTTCTGTTGTGACATCCCTGATTATGTGTCTGGTCCCTGTGAAATCTGAACATAATTTGTACTCTGCACTAGAAAAGTTACTGTTTCCTTCTGCTAACATGAAGCCATCATGTCCACGATTCATATAGACCTTCCTGTCCAGAAAATTGTCAGGTGTTACTCTAAGAATTAAACCTTGTTAGCACAAAGTGTCTTCTTACTAGGAAAGTGAACAAACACGAAGATGACAAGCTCTTACTGACCTGTCTTGGATCTTCAATGTCTCACTAAACACTGACAATAAATATTTATTTTTATTAGATTAAAATAAGCCAGGAGGGGTTTTGTGAATATCCTTACTAGACTATTGGTACATCTTCAAAGCAAGACTTTTCGTAAAGAATATACATAGCAGATAACAGCAGATATTAAGAAAAATAAATATTTATAAGTTCTTTTGCTGAAAATGTGGTAAGGCTTGCCATAATTTTAGGGATGAGAATGAGTCTAAATTTTGATTTAGCTTGGTTTGTATTTTTAAAATTTATTATGGACTGGTGTCCTTCATACATAAAATAAGAAAAGTGAGTGGTTCAGTGACTCGGATTGAGGAATTAATTTTATAGCTCTGTGTTTATAGCTTAACTAGCAGGTACTGAATTTTCATGGACTTCTGAAAACTGATACTGAGTTAATTTTGTGGTTTTTCATTAATTGCGTGTAAGTCATAATGCTGTATAATGTGGGTAGAACATTATAATAAATACCTTTATTTCCTAAACAGTATTTCCAACAAATACCTCTAATAAAAATAAAATAAAAGTTATCCCAACAGTAAACAAAGTATGGCTTCACAAAGGAAGGGAGTTACAATTAAATTCATGAAGTTTGACTTTTTTGAAAGGCACTGAAAACATCAGTCATTGTTTCCACCCGTCACTGCAAATTCTTTAAAAAAATTCATCCCAACTGTGAATCATTTCCAAAGAAATTAGCAATTTAATGCTTCACAAAGCAGTATCAAACAAGAACCCTGTTTTCTGGTGAAAGGGAAGTTAACAACAAAAACTAAACAAATTAGGAAACTGATGTTAGTCAATTAATAGCATGCATAGTTAGAACTATTATAAATAATTACTTATGTCAAAAATATTAGGAAAAAATTTTCTAGTCCTACTGCCTTCCTGTGTCCCCCTTCTCCCTCCCTCAATTATAAATGGGGAAGAAAGATGGTAGTTCAGTCCAACTGTATTGTTTTGTGATACCATTTAAAGTATGGCGGGTGTTTAAAAACCTGCTGTCAAAGGATAACAGTTGAGAAAGAAGAATCAGTAGCAGATTTCTTCATGAGAGAAAAGAAACCAAAACCAAACAGTAGTAAAGAAGGATAACATTTCACCTAGACATTAGACACTACTCGTGTTCTTGAGCCGTGAAAGTCATGGCTAAATACTATAAACTGTCATGTTGAATGTATTTAAATCTTCAGTCAAAGAAAAAGCCAAACAGTACTGGTACTAATGTTTTTAATTTTTCCTTTTTCAATAACATTTTTTGAATTGAATTTGCAAAATATTTTTGAATTGAACTTGAATTTGCAAAGATGTAAACATTACCTTGTTGCCTCTTGACCCGAATACACATCTCTTTAAATTTACAAACCATGTGGGAACTTTTGGCCTTGTCTCATAGTTACATATGCAAGGTCATGTACACCTGACCCTGTGAATTTGGACATTAAGATCTTCAGAGCATTTATATTTTGTTCTGTCTGTTGTAATCTTAATATTTTCTGTTGATCTTGATTACATTGATGCCAGATTTAGACCTATTTCAGTTTTAGCATTATCACATTTTTTTAATCAAGGGGCTAAAATTGATTTGCTTTCATTTCCCCATTTCTACATAGATATCCCTATTTCTAGATTAGTATTGTATAAGGTTTTCAAATTTTTATAGAAGATAGAATTTTTTATCCCCATTCACAGTAAAAAAAATCCTTCCCTCCAATTTAACAATGACCAAATAGATCTACAGTGGTCCAATCAAATTACTTTTAAAAATTCAATTTAAAAAAAAAATTCAAAATCCTTAGAGTTGATATGCTGTGTTTCTCAAGGATATTTGAATAAGTGTTATTAGAAAATGTTTCAATTTCAATCACAATTTTGTCTTCTAGATTTTTGGTATGGTACATATTTATTTGTAGGATTTATATCTTGGTAGCCAGTTGCACTAAAACATTTATAGCTTAGAGAAGAATAAAGATTTAACTGAGTAATTATTTTAACAAATTAATATTATTTTAACATATCTGCATTCCATGCTTACCTATTAAGAAATGCCCATTAAGAAATTCCATACTAAATTAACAAATTGGAGAGATGTAGTTAATTATGTGAGCTACTATATGTGAATCTATCATGGTTGTTCCTCTAGTTCTTTCTTTTCCTTTCTCTCATATTCTATACACACCTCACTTTCTGTATTTTTTTAACTTTGACCCCAGAATGGTGATTTATAGCAGTAACCTGCAAAACATTACTAGAGCAGAATTGCTTCTCTTTAGCTTCCGGACAACGTAAGAGATAAAGCAAGAGACTAACCATTTGGAATTCTGTTCAGACAGTGATTACACCACCAGCCTGGTATTGCTTTTGTCACATGTTTAAGTTCTTCCAAGGTCAACGATCATTAGAAGTATTTAAATAAACAAGATACCTCATTTCTACCTACAGTAGATGGTTTATTAACAAATCCGTCCCACAATGCATGAAAGAGTAAAATAACATTTATAGATCTAGTTCCTTTACATATGCCCTTCAGTAGATCTTGAATAAAAGTTAATGTAGATTAATGTAGTTAAGGTAGAACACTCCCTTTCTAACAGGTTTATAGCCTGAGTAGTACACCATCTGCACTTGTTTCCTGCTTGGGTTATGGTTGAGCTTATGCAGTTAGTTTTAATCCATAAAATCCTAAATGACCGAAGACCTAGATATTTGTGATCACCTCTCTCACTAGCAATAGCAGTGCTACTAGAATTAGATCCATCATATTTTAATAGAAGGCTATTGGAAGGTTCTTATACTTTCTATACTTTCTCTGTGTAACTTTTCCTTTTCAATATATGGGGCAATGTTGTAAAAGGTCTAATATCCAGACTTGCATGTCAAATGAAACAACTGACCTAATATCTTAAGCTGAAATAAATGACATTTTTTCAGTATTACTCAACACCCACCTATAAGAGTCTATCAATAGTATACTGTAAGTAATGCACTGTAATCCTCTCTATGCTCTTTTTAGTAATTACTGATAATGTTATCTAAAACTCAGAACAAGCTGGACACAAAATGAGGAACACCATTTTTGCTAAGCAGATTACAAATAACCTCTACACTCTACAAAGATAAAGAAATGGAAATAGCAAGGGATGAAATGATTTGAAGGAAAAAGGAACACTTAAGTAGGTAAAAATCCTGGCACGTGTAGACACTGAGAGTTACAGGAATGCACAGGCGGCTAGCAAATCTTCGAAATCCAACAGAGTAGCCAAGAGCATTTTGATCTTCCTCTAATTAATGTAAGGGAGTACTCAACTAGCGTTGTCATATTGCATAAATTAATTCCCTCCATGTTCTGCTACATTAAAAATATCAAAATAAATAGTAGATGAAGTTATACTTCTAATATAAGATCACCAAAACAATAAAATTAAATGTGAGTTTTAATTAACATAAACAAATCTTAAATTACATAAAGATGTATATACTATTACAGCCATTGAAATAAAATAATGTAAGACAATAAAAAATGTTAATTGTTCTAACTTACATTTATTCCATAAATAACTTGATGGCTTTAAACTGTATTGTCGTAAAATACAGCTGCTTTTTTTTTCCCCTACTACTTCATTTTCTGGACACTTTCTTTGTCTTAATACACAATATTAAAACTGTATTAAATTATCCTGCCCATGCTTTTCTGAACAAAATGGCACATTTAAAACACTTTCTCCACCATCCCAGGAATCTGTATATACATCATGGGTCTTTCAAACAGCTGTCTTTTAAGAGCATTTGGCAGAATATCAAGTAGACTGGAAGCAGTTTCTAATGGGAAAGCAAGAAAACTTGTGTGCATTTGTTTAATTATTGATTCTGGCAAGGAAATTAAATTTTGTGCTATTATTCAGAAATACTGAATTAGGATGAATATGAAGGAAATAGACTGTGAGAAAGAGGGTCAGTGTAACATTTGAATTGGGAAAGTGTAAATACTTTCTTTGTGGTTTGAAAAGTAATTTGGGAATTTATAATGTTAAAACCTAATAGTAATTTGTAGCTCAATGTGGCTACAAAATAGCTTGATCTGAAGCTTCATAACCATGAACCACATGGAATGAAGAAACTATGAGTGTGGTTTTCTTATTTCTTGGCTGTATTTACATACCATTGATAAGCATATTTGCAGAACCTTGTGTCAATTCAACCTTAAAATGTGCTTCTTCAGCCGCAACTCAACTTCAAATATTCAATCACACCTTCTGCTGCAAAATTTTTTAGTTAACTAGTGATTTAATATGTGCTGCTATCACTTCTGAGCTCAGTTACAGCTAGTGTCTTCTATACGTGATATAGAAGACGACTAGAAATAATGTCAGCTTGACATTGACGAGTCCATAGCACTTTGCAGAAGAGCAATGAAAAAAAGTCTATGATTAAAATCAAACTGAAATTTCATCTTTGCCATACTTCAGCTGAAATTTTAACCTTTAAACTAATTTAGCCTTGAAGACAGCCAAAGCCAGGCTGGATGAGGATTTGAGCAACCTGGTCTAGTGCAAGGTGTCCCTGTCCATGGCAGGGGGGTTGGAACTAGATGATCTTTAAGGTCCCTTCCAACCCAAACCATTCCGTGATTCTGTAATTCTATAGACTTGGATAAACCTTGTATCTTTTACAATATTAATCTTTGTAGGTGGAAAGAACTGAACTTATAGTTACTGTGATTAAAATATCATTCTGATCTTAAAAGAAAGTCTTCTACATTTAAAATGTGAACTTAAACAATATTCCACCTAATATTCTCCCTATAGATGGGGAATGGGTAGTTAGAAAGCTAACACTGTATTCAAGACCAGGGAAATATTAAGAACAATAATTGGAAGTCACATCAAGACATATCTTCCACAAAATTTTTTTTTGTCCCATCAGAGATTAGTAAGTTTTCTAAGCACATGCCGAAATCCCTTGTCCAGGCAGGTTTGGGATTTATACTTTATAATTCCTTCTGTTCTGAAGATGGGTTATACTTAATGTATCTTCTGCTTAGAAAAATGTTTCTTATAATAAAACTAGGGGAATGGGAATAAGTATTAACAACCCACTATTATCCTCCGAGTCATGTGGTCAGCCTTCCTTTAAAGGGAATGTGCTTTAAACTCATTCTTGGGGTTTGTTTTTTTCATTTCCATTTTCCACTATATTTCATTTATTCATTACTAGTTGGAAAGTAAAGGTGCCACAAACAGAAGTAGTAGGTGAATTTTTAAATCTGATTATCACATGTAGTTCAGATCATAACTCCTTATAATGGTAAAAAATCAAAACATTGGCATCATGTACAAAATTTACAGAAATATATTAACATTACACTAAATACAAAATTTGTAATTATTTTTCCTGAGAAACTATAGAAACTGCTAACACTGTTTGAAAAAAATTTACAGAAGAATAATTCTGAAATAACTATTTCCACTGACATAACAGCAGATGTAGTTAGTAGTTGCAGATAATAAGCGAGATTTAAGGTGGGTTAAGAAATAGCACAGACTTTCAAAGAAAACATCAAAGAGATTTAAAGGAATAATTGAGAGAATGTAAAATAAAGGGGAAAGTCTTCTAGGATTGTACAGTATGAAAGAGCACAGGGAGTCTAAGATAATACACTTTCCTCATTTTCACTGAGGAACAGCAAGCTTTCCATAGAATTGAGATGGCAGGCTGCTATCTCGTCAGAACTTAATCCTTCACAGGGTAAGGGTAATATTTTGAAAGCAGTGTTTCTAACACAAGCCAATGCAGACTTCTCTCGCTGCATCTGTGTACAAGTATCTCAAGTGCCTGTAGAGTGCAGGGTAAATTTTTCATATCAAATTATCTTTTTTTTTTTGAGAAAAAGGTGTGGTTAGAACTAAATGATCTTTAAGTTCCCTACCAAGACAAACCATTCTATGATTCAATGAAAGGTTGTAGTAACTAAGAGTTCTTTTGCAAAGTATTTCCTTCACTTAAAAAAATCCACATTTCTTCCACCTCTTTGACATGAGTAATTTATACAAAATCAAAAAGGAAGAAAACACTATAGCAAATTATGGAGTCTAATCAATATTTACATCAACATTTTGCAACTTAATGGGATATTATATTCTTCTTTCTTTCTTATAAACTGATTCACTCAAACACAAGCTTTACTAGTCAGTGAAAAATTTAGGTAGCTCTTGCGGTTTAGGCCCAGCTCCCAACAAAGCACCACACAGCTGCTCACTTACTACTCCCACCAGTGGGATGGTAAGGAGAAAATATAAGGAAAAGCTTGTGGGTTGACACAAGGGCAAGGAGGGAACAGGGTGAGAACTTGCTTTAGGGGTGTGGTAGGTTGGCCCTAGCTGGATGCCAGGTGCCCACCAAACCCATCTATCACTGCCCTTCTCAGTTGGGCGAGGGAAACACAATGTAAGGAAAGGCTCATGGGTCAAGGTAAGGATAGGGAAGGATCACCCACCCATCATAGTCAAAACTGAGTCAACTTGGGAAAAAAAAAATTAAAAAATCAAATTTGATTACAAATCAAATCAGAGAAGGACAATGAGTAATAAAACCAGATCTTAACAACACCTTCCCCCCACCCCTCCCTTCTTACCAGGCTCAGCTCTGCTCTCCATTTCTCTGCCTCCCCACCCACAGCAATGCAGGGGGACATGGAATGAGGGTTGTGGTCAGTCCATCACATATCACCTCTGCCATTTCTTCCTCATTGTGGGGAGGGATCTTCACACTCTGCCCCTGCTACAGCATGGGGTCCCTGCTATAGGAAACAGTCCTCCATGAACTTCAATGTAAGTCCTTCATGAACTGCTCCAGTGTGGTCCCGTTCATGGGGTGCCATCCTTCAGGAGCAGCCTGCTCAGGTGTGGGCTTTCCACAGGTGCACAGCCTCCTTTGGGCACAGCCACCTGCTCCAAGCTGCAGGGGGGGTCTCTGCTCCCCCATGACCCTCCATGGCTGCAGGGCACAGCCTGCCCTTCCAGAGGGGAACCTCTGCTCTGGCCCACCTCCTCCCCCTCCTTTCTCCACTGAACGTGGTTGTGTTTGCCTTATCCCTCTCACATCCCACTACTCTCTGCTGCAGGTTCCTCCCAGGTTGTTTATTCCCCCTCTTAAATATGTTATCCCAGAGGCGCTACCATCAGCACTAATTGGCTCCGCCTTGGCTAGAGGTGGGTCTGATTTGGAGCCAGGGAAGCTTCTAGCAGCTTCTCACAGGCGCTACCACAGTATCCCCTCTCCCCTCTACCAAAACCCTGCCACACAAACCCAATGCAGTAGCTTTTAAGTTAACGTTATTGGGAAACATCCTACAACTTTTTAGTTACATTGATAAAAGTCTGGATCATTTACTGATTCAGAGTCAACTGCTTTTGCAGTCTCCCAGAAAACTGAATATGTTTAGTACTTCCCAAAATCAGCACATTTTGAAATGCGGAGCAATTCAAATTCTGCTCATACAGAAGCAGGTTTAGTGAATATAAAGTATCACTGCATTTCTTCTTCAAAATAGAAATGAAGCTATCTCTTCTTAGGATGTGTAAAATTTTGTGTGTACTGCAGGGGTATGACATAGCCAGGAATATTCTGAGCCTTGACACCAGCGACGGTTTTGAATATCTTCCCTTGAGGCAAACTAAAAACTGAGCTGTGTTTAAAGAGCTGGGTTTACCGTGGTTAAATGTTAAAAATGGAGGTAGGTTTACTGTGATCATCAGAAAAGCAATCATATGGTATCCACCCAAAGCAGTGAATCTTAGCTCCATCTGTCTCAGACTTTCCGTTCTAAAGGTGACGTTTTCAGTGCTGATGAATAGGCAGTGAACTGTGGATTTGGAGAAGTACAAAGATTTTTATTTTAAAAAATGCTTGCAAGTGTAAACAGATGCAAATTTATGCAGAAGTGACAGGACTGATGCATCTGCAGTGATAGCTTTATATATTGTTGCTTTACTTAAGTTTGAATGGAAGAATTCCTTATGGGAATTTTTAAGTGCAACTTTTTATCCCTGCGGCTTCCGTATGCTGAGTTCACTCCTATTTCTGCTTTTGGACTTTTCAGTACTGAGAAGTCAGATTCTAGGGCCACTCATCTTACTGCCGTATATATTATTTTCCCAGCACAAAACCAATTTTTTTTAAATTAATAAGTATTTTGACCTCACTTCATCTTTCTTTTCCTGTTCTCCTTCCCTGCCTTTTTCCCACTTTTTCTTCCTTGATGCTGACAGTTTCATGAAGGAAAGGAATAAACTTCTTTTCTGCTTTTGTTTATGCTAGAAATCTAGCAGTAAGCATTGGTGCAGCTTTAAATGTTATTTCACAGCTGAAACCATAACTTCCTCCTATATGATGTTTTCAGAAATAAAACAAAATTCCTACCTCCAAGTGAGAATTACAGCAGTTATTCAGATAAGAAGAAAAGCATCAATTAATTTCTGTACATTTATTAAAAAATAAATGTGCTGTTGTTAAATTTACTATTTACAGAGGTCTGGGGTTCACCATATCTTATAAAAGCACTAGCAACCATATCAGTCAGTTATGATTAAGCATTGTTTCTATGTTTATTAATATTTTTATATGCAAAACAAAAATAATCAACAAACTAAAATTAAATTTACATTTTTAACAAAGTCAGTCTGACAAGTGATGAGCTGATGATCTTATTTAATACTGTTGTCACTGTGTTCACGTTCAATGTTAGGACTGCAAAGCTTCCAACCGCTTAGAATGAAGGTAAAATAAGTAGTATTTCCAATTCTAGTACCACTGCTACATATCAGTCCTCTTTCTGGAATAACTGGGAGTATTAATTGCTTTTCTTTCTGTTACCTTAGACTTGGCATGTTCTGCTTTTTTGCTGGCAGTGTGCACACTAAGTCTGGCCAGTATCAGACAGTTAGAAGTTCAAATTAGATAGAAACAGAATTTGAAGTAATATAGTTGTTAAATGTCTGAAGCATTTGAACTGAGATTACATAAATGTTTTTTCTGAATAAAATATTTCTTAGTAACTTTCAGTAAATAAAGCGACTTTTGTTCTAAGTTAAATGTTCTTTTGAGAAATATGACAAAATCACATGGTCAATTTATGAAGCAGCTCATGTGATTAAATCATGCAAGGTTTATCTGTGGTTTTCTCCTGCCAAATACTTACAGTGTTTGCAGAGCAGCTGAATGTGTGATTTATTTTTTTCAAATCTGAACAATTTGAGAAAAAAACAAACCAAACCAAAACCGAGACATAAGCAGAAATTTATTTGGAACAAAGGGTTTTTTTCATAAAGGATATAATTTCTAGACTGAATAGCTAATTGTGGTCTGGAAGTATTATATTTTGAACTACTCCTGTCACTGTTTGGACTAACATTTTTTTTCTGCATAACATAGGAAGAATTATCAGTCCATCTTTACAAAATATGAAGAGGATTGCAAGTTTTTCATCTTGGCCGCTTACTTGTGGTGACCCTAGACAAGCAACTTTCCTTTAGTCTGTTCCTTGATTCTCCAAATTGTGACACTGAGATTCTCACAAGGTTTAACTCCATTTTGTAAAGCACCTTCAGATTAACAAAAATAGGGGTTTTTTTCAGAGAACTTGCAAGAGCCATTGTTCTGAATTTATTTCCTAATTCTTTTCATACAGCTCTGCTGAACATACACATTTTTTAAAAGGTGTAACTGTTTTTTCTTTGTCCATACATTACATTTCTTCTTCTCCCCCACCTTTTCTTTCAGACTACTAGCCTGAGAAATTTGAATTTTGCATCTAATTAATTCCACTTAATTGTACTGGCAAATTGCTAAACTGCATCTGGTTAAAATGTGTTTAAAGCCTTTGATATAGGCAGAAAGTATATGGCTTGTTTTCCCATATTTTTATTTATTATGCAGGACCAGCTGCTGTTTTGTAATAAAAACATTGGTTCCCTGAGTTTGTTTTGTTTTGTTTTGTTTTGTTATTTTTTTGGTAAGCATTTGTAAGAGACAGTGTATCTGTTGCATAAGCTTTTGTCTTATTCTAGTCTCTTTAGTTTCACTCCTGACTTTTTAAATATTAAACTTCAGCATATACACCAAGTACAAAAATGCTACACTGGCGTACTGGAGACAGAAGTCTAAACTGCTTTATAGCTGCTTTTATCAATATATAGTGTGCTGAGAGTGACACGGAAACTAAAAGACTATCAGTGCTCTGCACTGTTTTTCATTCAGCATCTATTTTGAATGTGACCTTTCAGTATACAATAATTGGGCTTTTATTTATAACTTTTTTTTTTACGCCTCTGTGCAAACTGAATTCATGTCTGCTTCAGGAAACGTACCTGTAATGTTAAATTTTTGGTTCTTATTCACTAGAGGCTGTAAATTAGTGCATGTATGTGGAAGAAAGGGAGGCAGGAGTGGTGATAAGTTTCTGCTGTCCTAAGACTTTTTTTCCTTAAGACCATTTCTGAGGGCAGTTTGTCTCCACAATCTTTCAGCCAGTATAACTGATATGTATATCATGTTGTTACATAGCTCCTATTGTTTGTTTGGTTTTTTTAATTTATTTTTGGCACAGGACTCCACTACTAGCCTCACTTAAATAAACCACTGTATCTACAGCTGCTGTTAGTCTTTCCCGGGAAGTATTTAATACCATACACACACACTTTTCTCACAATCTGAGGGTTTAGTTTGCATGAGAAGTACTCATGCCAATTTTATTGATTTCATAAGGATTTGATCATGTAATAGCTTCATGTAAATCTGTTAGTATGTAGAATATGCCAAACATTAAACTCCTTAATTTAAAATATCCTGACAGACAAGTAGTTTGTACTTAAAATAATTAGAGAATGTTTGAAATTTCCATGCATGTGTTTTCAGACTACAGCATGTGAACCAAGTGATTTTTTTCTTGATATTATTCCATTATTTCCAAATTTTAATTGCCACAGCTTCTTTAATTTCCTTCTTGTACTCAAGCCTGGCAAAGAATACCTCAATATCAATGTATTGATGAACTTGTCCTACTGACACCCTTACCATTAGCAATGTTTTCATCACTTAAATGTGTATACATTTCCAGAGATATCTTCCACATTAAGTTTTCTGTCACATTTGTCTGGTTTCTGCAGCAGACCTGATCATGTTCTTTTCCCCTTGTATTGGGTTTGCATGGCAAGATTTTGGTAGCAGGAGGGCTACAGGGGTGGCTTCTTTGAGAAGCTGCTGGAAGCTTCCCTCCTGTCCAACAGAGCCAATGCCAGTTGGCTCCAAGACGGACCCGCTGCTGGCCAAGTCCGAGCCCATCAACGATGGTGATTGCACCTCTGGGATAACGTTTTTGAGAAGGGGAAAAAAAAACCCACCCACCCTAACCACAGAACGCTGATGGCAGCTGGAGAGACAAGTGAGAATATGTGAGAGAAACAGCTCCGTAGACAACAAGGTCAGTGGAGAGGGAGTGGGAGGTGGTGTTCCAGAGGCCGGAACAGAGATTCCCTGGCAGCCCGTGGTGAAGACCATGGTGAGGCTGTCTGTGCCCCTGCAGCCATGGATTGTCACAGGGGAGCAGAGACCCCACTGCAGCCCAGGAAGGACCCCACGCCCAAGCAGAGGGATTAACCCAAAGGAGGCTGTGACGCTGCGGGAAGCCCACACTGGAGCAGGGTCCTGGTAGGAGCTGTGGCCGCATGGAGAGAGGAGCCCAGGCTGGAGCAGGCTGCTCCCGAAGGATGGCACCCTGTGGGGGGACCCAGGCGGGAGCAGTGCATGAAGAACTGCAGCCTGTGGGAAGGACTCATGTTGGAGAAGTTCATGGAGGACTGTCTGCCATGGGAGGGACCCCACGCTGGAGCAGGGGCAGAGTGTGAGGATCCCTCCCTCTGAGGAGGAAGCAGCGGCAGATACAACTTGTGATGGACTGACCACAACCCCCATTCCACGTCCCCCTGCATTCCTGTGGGTGGGGAGGCAGAGAAATGGGGAGCAAAGCTGAGCTCGGGAAGAAGGGAGGGGTGGCGGGAAGGTGTTTTTAAGATCTGGTTTTATTATTCATTGTCCTTCTCTGATTCGAATTGTAACAATTTAAACTGATTTTTTTCCTAAGTTGAGTCTGTTTGGACATGACCATGATGGGTGGGTGATCCCTCCCTGTCCTTTTCTCAATCCACATGCCTTTCCTTACATTGTCTCTCCCCTGCCCAGCTGAGGAGAGAAGTGATACAGTGGCATCCAGCCAAGGTCAACCCACCACACCCCTAAAGATAAGTAATTTTTCACCCTGCTCTCAGAAATTTGCAAACACACACTTGCTTTTGTTGAAAGATTTGCTTCCCTCCTGTCCAAAATAGGTCATGTAATAGCAAGAGTTGGCAGCACTGCAAAGTCTTATACATTCTGAATTTTGAAAATTACAAAGATTCTTCTCTGCTGCCTTCTGAGGTTCCATATTTATTAATCATACAGAAAGCTATTTTGGCCAATGTTACTTCATTGTTTGAGTAAATTGAAAAATTAGATTTGGTACAATTTGAAATGGGCAATTTCTCATTAGGATAAAATCTTTGATGCATGATAAATATATTACTAACGTGAATTGTAGTAATTCTGTATCATCTGTATTTGTGTCAAGAATTTACAAATAAACCAAATTAACACAATGCAGTATAATTTATGTTGTGTGATAAAACCCCACTCTGCTAAAAGAAATCCATCCAATCCACTTTATAAAAGCATTCCAGTATATTTGCATTTATGTTGTTTGTATAAATAATGCTATTGCCTTTTGTTTTCTGTATGAAGATACAGACTAATCTAGGTCCTACAAGTCAAATTTCATTTATTTTAATAATTTTTAAGAAAACAGATGGTGTCTTAAGTAGATTACCTTTTTCTTTTTTTTTTTTTTTTGTCTATCAATTATGCCAGAATTGTAATTGATCCTGTTAAGGACTCCATGAATTTTCTCAGTTTATTCTCCATGTTATTGAGCAGAATCTCTACTGAGTTATAGACATGAGAATAAAACTGACAGGGGACAGAAAAGGGATCACCATATAAAGTGGTAGATAATGCATGGAATCCCTGGAATGATGAAGCAAATGAGCACAGCTCATACTGCTGTTCCAAGCCATGGGATGGTGTGGGTTACAGAATATAGGATGATGGCACAGGAGGGATTTGAGTGGGTGCAGGAGGAAGAACTGAAGAATACTGAGTTCTGGGCATATATACTGTGCCATAAACACATTCAATTCATGTAACTAAAGAAGTGAGGAAAAAAATTAATTCTTTGGGGTTCAAAACTGGCCATGCAAATATGACTAGACAATAAATTGTTGAATAATGGACCTGAATTTATTGAGAATTCAAAGTAGTAATTTTAAGTGGAAAATATGGAATCTTATATTATACTGAAGTGTCAGCTCTGATGTGCAATGTTAAGACATGAAAATAATCATATTAAAAGATGGAAACACCTGTTCAGGGATGAGAATTTGCTTCAGGCATAAAAAAAAAAGGAAAATTAAGCTGGCTTATACAGAATGGCTTTTTGCTTTTTAGTTCTTCAAGTTCAAACAGACAGGTAACAAGTGCTTTGGCAGCAAGCTGCGATACCTTTCCTACTTCCCTTTTTGCATCATACAGTTAATGTTGTTTTCATGTACCTCTAAGAGATTAACCATACAGCTTCATGAACATCATTCTGGCAATAGTACAGAAAAATATTCATCCTTTGAGAGTAGAGCACAAAAACATTCAGTTGGCCAGCCTGTATCCTCATCGTTTGCCCTTAGAACTTAGTTTAGACTTCCAGTTCCAGACATCAAAGTCAGTCAGACACTGCTTCTGAGAATATTGTTCTTGAAGTGTTTCATTTGATGTTTAACTATGATTTCTGGTGACACTTTTCCAAATAAAGGAGCAGCCTGAACAGGAGGCTGTTGCTCATTCCATTGTTCCATGAAGGTCTTCACTTGTATGAGCCTTCCATACTCAGTTGAGACTAAAAGTAGTGATAATCATACTAGTTCCACTGGACAGCTTGGTCTATTCACTGTAATCTAATAGTTTATAAAAGCTTCTGAAAGGTTTAAGCAATAGCTGTCGTTGCTTACCCTCCACAAAGTCACAGATTAAGAAATTAAATGGTAGCTGAAAGTAAGATTGTTTCATCTAAGGCAGGGTCAGTTTGCATACTAGAAGCAGTGAATACCTTTCAACTCTAATTATTGTATCAATTTAGCAAAGAGATGACTTCCAACCTTTAATGTTCCTTTAAAAATAGAATGTTTTCAAGTTCCCTTCCAAATACATTTCTACATAAGCTCTTACCGTTTGCTTCATACAAATCTATACTAGTGTTCTATATAGGGTAAATGAAGCAGAAGGCAGGTTGCATTTATCCTATGACAAGATGAAAAGCTGATTACGCAGATGAGTGCAGATGAAGTGGAAACCTCTTGGAGATTAGGTTTTGCTCTCAGTGTGCCCTACATTGCAGCCTGACATAATCGTTTCATGTTGGTTGCTTTTTGTGAACTCTGCCTCCATATAAACCACGTGCTTGCAAAAGGGGAAGTTACTAACAAAGTAATTGTTAATCTCTGTCTGAAAATACTACACATCAGAAGAGAAAGCCTTGCTTTCAGACAAGGTTTTTTCCAATCCCCAGTCTGCAGGCATGTCTCAATATGCACAGCATGAACCAGTATTTATGTATAGGTGATCAGTTGATGGCCAGAAAATTTCAGGTAAAATGGAGAAAACTCAGATTTCAAAAGGAAATAGTGCTGTGAGTGACCTAAAGTGATGGGAACCTGACAATCCCCAGAATTTCAAATAGAGCTAGATGATTTCTGTTTAAGATCACGTTTATAAAAAATCTATACAGTGAGCTACTGAAGAATTTAATAAAAGTACTACATATTAATGAAGCTCAGCAGAACTGAATGTGACTTTTTCAGGAAACTGTAAGAGTGAGAAAAGGTGTTTCATTGCAATGTTTTCATACTAGAAGGGTCTTAAACACCAGCGGGAATCACAGGACCATTTCTTTCCCCCAGTTGTGTCTGTTACCAGAAATATTTTAACCTTCACACTGTTACTTCCGAGTTGTCTCTATTACTTTCACCTAAGTAAGTTGTTCCAAAGGCCTTTTTCTTCCCTTTACGGTGCCTTCTGGAATGGAGTACTGTCAGTGTTTCAGTACTTTACAAGTATAAAAATAACACTCAGACCAATAAACCAGGTTTTTTTCTCGCTCCATCTAAGATTCTGCCCCTTGAAATGTCCGGGTGTTTTATGAGGTAGTTTAGGAAACCAGCTCGTATTGTGATTTACCTCTTCAAGCAGTGTTGGGAGCAAAGGGTGGGATTCCTGTTCCTCCAACGCAGGAGTTGGGAATTATGCCTGGTTTGCTTTACGGTCCTACTGCAATTACTGTGGGAAGTGGTAGCTGCATGTTTGGCAGTGATGCTCTTCCAGGAGGAGAACAGATTCGGCGGAATACTCAGGGACAGTTTATGACATAGACAAGCCGGCTGAAACCTCGATGTGTCAGCTCCCCAAAACCCACGCTTCGCTGGAGAATCTCTTTTCTCGCACGCCAGAAGAATAAATGGCCCAGCGACAGCCCTTCCAGAGAGCCAGAAAACACCCCCAGCCCACCGCCACCCTTCGGGGAGAGAAGGGAGCAGAGGTACGCGGCCCCGCAAGCAGGTAACCCTGGCCACTGGGGCCAGGGGCTCCGC
>NW_010264724.1:0-2277 GCF_000690775.1 Eurypyga helias
ACACCTCCATCCCAGAAGATACCCACCTTCGAGGTGCAACCACCTCTCACTGAGCTTGCGCTCTGAATTTTCTTAATTATACCTTTAAAAGTGAAGCGGGAGAATTTTACACCAATCCTGAGTAAAAGGTATGTATGACTAGAGTCACTCAAGGTCCACCTTGAGGATAGAAAATAATGTAAAAATGGCTCAAGAAAAGGGGGATGTTAGGGAAGATGCCATCATGAACAGGGCAGGGAAGATACCATTGCAGATTGCCTCTGACTCCTGGGATCAGTCGATGGGATGGACCTTTCTTCCCCCCCTTAGGGCCGCCTTTGGGAAAGATCCGGACCATACTGAGTGTTTACTCAGAGAAACTCAGAAATCTCTGTGTAGAGCTGCTTTATGACTTTGTGCACTGTATTATTCCCAGTCTCGATATTTACACGTGCTTTTGCAGACTGTATTATCACCGGCAATCATACAAACCCGTATTTCTTGGGATGGACCTTTCTTCCCCCCCTTAGGGCCGCCTTTGGGAAAGATCCGGACCATACTGAGTGTTTACTCAGAGAAACTCAGAAATCTCTGTGTAGAGCTGCTTTATGACTTTGTGCACTGTATTATTCCCAGTCTCGATATTTACACGTGCTTTTGCAGACTGTATTATCACCGGCAATCATACAAACCCGTATTTCTGCCGCTTTAATAAACTGCACTTGTACGTAGCCAGCCGCAGAGGGTCTCTCACTGGGGGCCACCAACTCTTCACTGGTCGCGTGATAGCATGGAGCGCGACTAGATGGGAGTGCAGCGTGCTCTCAGTCAACTCGCAATCGTGACAGCGTTGCCATAAACCGGCAAAGAAAACTCCCCAAACTCAATTTATGAGTTTTAGAAAGCAAGCATCCCTTATTGCAGTGCTGGGGACATGGGGGATAGCTCCACCAAGCGTGTCCACCTTTGCATTACAATCATCATCCTCACACTTCATCGTGTTTTCCATAAAATGCATCCTGTGTTCGCTACTACATTTAACCTTTACAGTGATTTGTTCCTTTATTTTATGCATTTATATTCTAAATCGATCATTGGTCACCTATACTTATTTCTATTGAATGGAATCCTTGATATTCGAATCAAGATGGGAAAGCTAAGGGGATTTCGAAGCAGCAGATTTAGATTAGATATAAGGAAGAAATTCTTTTTGTACAGAAAATCATGCTACCAGGAGTCAGTGTTCATAAAGGAGACAGAGGAGTCCTGTAAAAAATAATAATAAAACTTTATTCAAATAAAGGGTGAATCCACAGGACATATTCCCTGTGGGGTGTCTCAACCTACAGGGGGACGCAGCCCCCTTTTATCCTACTTTTCCCTCCAAGAGACCCTCCTCATTTCCCCCACTGGCTGAGGTACTCAGGGTGTACAGACTTCCCCATCTGCCTGGTTCAAGACATTCGACACATTCAAGATATTCATGTCATTTAAATATTCGAAATATCCAGGTGGTTTAACATATTCAAGTGATCATGTAATATAAATATTCCAGATATTCAGGTAGTTTATGTATTCAAGGGATCATGTAGTTTTGACATTCTTAATTCCGAGTTCACACAGGCTTCTTTTGTTCCTTGTCCTGAGCCTGGGTGTGCACATGCTTCTTTTGTAAAGTCACCAAACTGGTGTTCCTATTATTTTCATGGAGAGGGTGGTGAGGCTCTAGCACAGGTTGCCCAGAGAAGCTGTGGATGCCCCATCCCTGGAAGTGTTCAAGGCCAGGCTGGATGAGGCTTGGAGCAACCTGGTCTAGTGGAAGGTGTCCCTGCCCATGGCAGGGGGGTTGGAACTGGATGGTCTGTAAGGTCTCTTCCAACCCAAACCATTCTGTGATTCTATCCAATATAGGCCTGTCACCCGTTTAAAACTTAAAGACCTTTAAAACACAACCTGTGACGTGAAATTTATCTGTAAGTACTGTGCTGCTTACTCCTGTTTTCTTTGCACATTAAGTACTTTTTTTATCCACCTAGTTTTTACTACAGGGCCTTTCCATCTACCGTCCCCAGCCCCTCTAACTGCAGGCTTCCCTCCGAGTCCCAGCTGCTCCCGGGTCACGGCGGTATTTTGCTCAGAAATCCTGCTGTGCCTGCGGCAGGGAGCTGCGGGAGTTTCCTGGCGACCCGGGAAGGCAGAAGGGGCTCAGCCTGGAGGGATCTGGGAAGCCCAAAGCCACATCTGACGGCGCGGCGCGGCTCCCTGCCAGCGCTCCGGTGAAGCCAGCGTCAACCCCGG
>NW_010264725.1:0-28888 GCF_000690775.1 Eurypyga helias
GATTCTAAGAATAGACAGCATACAGGGCATGGAGAAAGAGGTAGATCAGATCAGCTGGTGTAGTTACAAAAGAGAGGCAAGGCTTTGGGACCAGTCTCCTCATGAAATTGTTACCCCTGTAGAGCTGTGATCAGGGACCACCAGAAAGCTTGCTCCCCTTTCCCACCTCCACTGGCTTGTCTTATAGAAGATATTTTCTCTCTGTACGAACTGTGTGAATCCTAAATCACAATGAGATGATGTTGTTTGTTTTAATTAATTGATGATTTTTTTTCTTGACTACGTTATGCAGAACCTGAGTGAAAAATTTTGGATGTCTAAGATCTCTTCTTTGAGAGAGAGTTCTATCTTGTATTTTTCTTGTTCTTCGTTTTTAGAACACTGTCTTTAGCTACAAATATGATTTGTAGAATGTTGGAATTCCTGGATTAAGGTCGTATCAGGAGTAATTGTTAAAAATGTTCCTACATATTGTCATCCTTTTAATCCTGTCAGTCTCCCCCAAGTTTCTCCTGGTTAGGATTTCTCTTATCAGGCACTCCAAAAATGTAAGAGGTTGAAGGGTAACATGATGTTATCACATTTATATTATATTAACTATAACATTTGTGTCTCAAACAGATGTATGCATAGGTCTTGGAAGAAATGAAAAGCAAAATGCTGCTGTGCAAACTAATTCACTGTTTTGTCATAATATTTCCAGTATTGCAGTCAGCTATAAATTAGTTTGAAGGATTTTTTCTGTAATAACAATTTTCAGCATGAAGCTTGACATTCAAGTTGAAATCTCAAACTGCTGCTGATATTGGAGAAGAAACAGAAAAGGATTGGAGGAAAAAATAGAGAATTTCTTAGCTAAATCTCTTCTGGTTTATATTATGTATTATGTAATTATGTACTGGGGTCTTGTGGCAGTGATACGTTTACTGTAAATTGATACAACAATGAACTTTACTGAACAGATTTTATAGTATTCTAAATTTGGTTGGTGATATATCTCTATCTCTATCTAAGTTTGGTAGTTCCACATCATAAAAATATATTTCTGTTGAGTGTGCCACACAATTAATCTTAAATACTTTAATTACAGTTTATCTTAGTTAAGAATTTCAGGACTTTTGAGAAACTCCAAATTTTCAGTTGTTTTTGAAAAATCCTGATCACACCACATTTTTATATTTTAAAGCCCACAAAATTCTCTGAGCTGAAGCACAACAAACTGCAGAAGATGGGGTCATGAAGTTGGGTGGAACAGAAACTCATAAGTGAAATCTCAGTATTTTGGAAGTGTTGAGAGGGGAGAAGTTAAAACTGTACCCTGTAATTATCAGGCTGGCTTTCTGGTGAACATGTTGCAGAAACTGATGTTTTCTGGTTTTTGGTTTTTTTTTTTTTTAATCCAGATTCTGTGACCTTATATTAGAAGGGGCTGAGCATGCCATTCTCTATAAATCATTTAAGCACCAGAGTAATTCCACTTACTTTAACAATACTGTTTCAGCATCTGCTTAGAGTTATATACATGCTTAAGTACTCTGTTGGGATTTAAATGATGTGATTTTGGATATCCTGATCTTGTTATTACTATTGTCACTAAATATATAGAAAATGAAAGTACAAAGCCCTGTCATTAATACCTGTGTTGCTCTACTCCTATTTGTTTCAGAATAATAAAGTTTTCCTCTTAGAAAAATTATTTACGTTATTCCTTTACCAACATCACAGTACACTATATTAGTCCTTGATTTAAATTTTTCCTGAATACTCGCTGAAAATGAAAACTAAATACATGTATCTATTTGTTCCCTTGATTATGTACAACCTGAAAGAAATTCAGAAGTTGGTGAAGCATGACCTTTCATTCCTGCAGCAATATAGGCTATCCTTCATCAAGCTGTGCTTTTCTCAATGGTACCTATTTAATGTCCAAAAATGCTTTTTAAGATTCTTTCCTCCCAAAAGGCATCCAAACTAAATAGTCTATAAATTCCTGAAGTGTTCCCAGAGTCTGTCTTCAATAATGACATTATGTTGGCCATTTTCCAGACATCAGGTATTTTTCTGAATAGAATGACTTTGTAAAATGTCTGTAAAACTTGCAATAATAACACCCCTACTTTCTGAAATAAATACTGAATATTGGTAGCTACTTATTAATGGAATGCTGTTATTAAATGTCAACATATTATTATACCATATTATAGATGAATTATGTTTCCCTTTCCCAAAACCAAATCCACTGTCTATGTTTCATCTAGAAATGAAACACTTGAGGCATTTACTATAAATGCATGTTTGAATTCTATACCTGGTTGCATATGGTGATTCATAGCAAATGTCCTTAAAACGATTTGTTGTTTTACAAATAGGAAAAGAACTAATTCACTTTGTTTAATGCATTGCCTCATAAACTGAAATACAGTTTTTGCAGAACAGATATAAAAGGGAACTAGCAGAAAGTCAGAGAGAAATCCTTGCTATTTAAAATATAATTTCATTTTAAATGGTCTGAAACTAAAATAAAAAATAGCAGAAAAAAGTAGATGGAGGACACTTACAACAATATTGCATAAAAAGTTGGGTATTAGGAATGCTTCTAGTACACTTGTAGGTGTCATGGCCTTGTACAGCTACAAGCCAATAGCTTGCTAACACAGACCCTGGAGTGTCATATTCCTTTCTAAATATACTTTAGTAGTAGTAGTGCTATCACTGATATTTCTCTGTACTGGATCATATGCCAGTACAGGAGTTTAAGCCTAACTATTCTACATCCATCTACTAAAACCATGGTTACTGCCCCATGGAACCCACATCTGAAATATTGGAAAAGAAAAAAAATCGGGATACTGCAAAAAGAGGACATAGGGTAACAGTTAGATGCCAGTCTCCAGCAGTTGCTAAAAAACTGCTGTTGAGGGCCTCTCATTAAGTCAGTGTTAACTGGCTGACCATATGCACAACCCTGTCTTCACCAAAAGCCAAGGTAAAATGTGTTAACGTGAACCTGCCTTCTGTGAAAATAAGGCCACGTGCACGCATGGTCAATTACTGCAGCTCAGTTGATGCTCGGTGCTTTGCTGGGAGGTGGTACTGCAAGATGTCTAAGCCTTGTGTTTCGGTTAGCAATTTTTGTGAGGTTTTTGGTGGCTTGTTCAATATATCACTCCAGCACTTCATTTGCAATACAAATTTTTCATTTTAAATAATTCATACTTAATTACAGTAGTTGTCAGTTTATGTGGTCCTTTTCATTCTTGCAATGCTTTAGAAGCATTAATTCCCACAAAGTTTTGAGAAGCAATTAAGTATTAACGTCCCATTTTTACAAACAAAAACCAGAAAATACAGAGGTTGGGCAAACATTTCTGCATATCAACTGTAAAATTAGGCACTGACTAGATAGATACATGATCTAATTTTCAGAGGCACTGAAGAAGACATTTGCATATTCAGAATGGAAACTTTTGTCCTGGTAGTTAAATTCATAAAGAATCTTGGATATCATAATATTGAGCATTACAAGCTTTTAACTCTCCAGGATCAAGACATGGGAGGAGTTTATGAACTCAGAATAACTTTTACAGCAGGTGAGCCTGAAGCTGCCTACGCTTACACAAAGGAAAGACTGCTTTCCAGATTCCAGCTGTATAAATAACCCTTTACAGACTTCCCTCTACGTGGGCTGCAGAGCTCTGCATCCTTTCCTGGCATGAACTGCTTGAGTCCTTTTTAGAGAAGAAGGAGATTGAGAGAACTGGGGAATGTGTGTATGATCATAAAATCTATTGTCTTGAGCACTCACAAGACTGGCGAAATTTTAGGATGGCTATTTAACATCTCCAACAGCCAATTAAAAATGTGTCCCAAGAATAGGTTTTGGCCAAACAGTGAAGCTGTTGGGAGCTGTGGATTTGACTTTGCTTTGTCCCTCGGCCTGAGGAGAGGAGTGAACCTAGGGGAAATGCTCTGATCACCAGGGTACGGTACAAAAAGTAGGTCAGTACCTGCTTTTATTTTTAATAAAATTAGTGGCTAACACTCCATTTCACACAAAATCAATCTCCTAGACACACACTTCACATGCTCTGAGCACAACCACTACTACAGGCTTCTCTAAAGGCATAGGTGGGATGTGTCCAGTTTTTCGATATGAACAAGGAAAGATAGGTATGAGGTGGGTGTTCATCTGCTGTGCATTTGTGAACATGTATGAAATGAGAGGTTTCAGTAGTGAGAATTTTAACTGGTAATATCTCTGCCCTATGGGACTAATTTGCAACTTTGAAGATTTTGGCAAGAGTGGTGTTGAGACTGTTGTATGCCCTAAGGTTATGCCTATAATGATAGAACTTCAAGGGTTCACCTTCAAGTTATTTTCAAACATTTTGGGCCCCATGAGCCAATATTCCTTGTTTGCATCATCTATCTATGGGCTGTTTGGTGGAAATCAAAACTGTCTGCATTGCATTTCTATTTCATGAGCACAGAGCTGATTTATTCCAAGTTTTCTTGTGGAACACTGCTGTGAATCATTTGGCAGCCTTGTCCCTTGTCCTAGGAAAGCTTCCATATATAAATAATAAAGAAAGAAAGGAGTAGAGCAAGAGTCAGAAGCAAAGAATAGCAAATTGCTGCATCCCTGGTGAGAGTATACAAGTATCTTCCGATGGGAATTTCTGAGGAAGTGCAGAAAGATGTGCCACAGTGAGTAATGTCAGAGTTAGCTTCACAACCTGAAGCGTGACAGTTTCCAATACTGAGGTAGATGGTTGGTGATCATGTTAAAGCATTCACAATTCCTAAAAATTCTGGAGTCTAGGATTGAAGGTGACTGTACAATTGACCCCAGTGTAGGCATGACTGGGGTGAACTATCCAAAGCTATCCAAAGCGAAGCTGGGGCCAGAGCTAAAATCAGATGTTAGGATTTCTAGGTTCCTCCATCTGTAGCCCAGATCACTGCACCTTACCTCTCCAAAAAGCTAGATCACAACATGAAAGTTCAGTGTTGCACTCAGTGTTTAAGAAGAAGGAAATAACAATGAAAAATGAGGAATAACTGATGTGCCAATTTTTAAGAGCCATTTATATACATACTATTATCAAAGGATTACATGCATCGATGAATCAGCGGTTTTAATCAGATGAAAATACTTTTGAGCACAGTTCCAATGTGATGAATATGCTTGAGTTGTAGATCACCAGGAAGAAGATTAATATTCTGTGTATAATTATACACATTTTTTTCTCGATTCTTTTTTTAAAGACTGACAGCAAATGGGATTTAAAGCAACAGTCATTCACTTCACTTGAGCACAAAGAAGATGTACAAGGAAGCAAGCAACTGCCTGCCCCTCCACCTGCCAGCTTCCAGCATCTCCCTAGAAGATATTTTCTACTTAGTTTCCTCTCTACTCCACCTTCTTCCCCTTCTCATGGCCCCACTCAACATTCTTCTGCCATCTTTTTCCAGGCACAGAAAGGCTCCTGGCCTGTGACAGCGTATGCAGAAGTGCAAGTTACCCCTTGCTGGCAGTGGTCTTGCACTCTGTCCCTGGGATGAGATGTCTCTCTCTAGTTGCATGGTGATGCTTGACAATGGAGATTTCTGTGGGCCCATTTGTAATGTGGCCTGTACTGGATGGATATGTTAAATATTTCATTTGCAGCCCTTCTCAGAGTATGTGTGTGTTCAGAGTCTGTGATGCTTTCCTCTTTCTTCAGCGGGCAGCACTGTACCTTCTTGTGCAGAACTGCAAACTGTCCATCGTTAGCCTTGCTTGACGCATCTCCCAGCATTTTCCGTGGCTCACCTACACACTGGCTTGCCAGAACAGGCAATGACCTCTGCATAGATATAGCTGCTTTCAAATATGTAGTCTCTTTGACCCATTTCCATTTGGAAAGAGGCATATGAGCCTCCTACTGGGATGAGAAGTTGTGTTGTCCCTATCTGAGCTACCTGACACCATTAAGATTAAAGATTTGTGCTGTGCTGTTTTGTATAGTGGCGCAGGACATCTGAGGTAGAGCGTGAAGTGCAGTTTGGGCCAAGCTTGTGGTTTTGTAGGATGGAGTGAACTTGGGCTTCTGTAGACCACCCCGATATCTATAATGCTCTGCAGGTTGGGGGTTCTGAGGTTCCCCGCTTGCTGTCGATTGAAGAGCTCAAAGTGCACCCTGAGGGATGGTTAGTGGCTAGGCAGAGTAGATAGTGAGGGAGGACACTCACTGGGATGCTGATGCAAGATAACGTAGACATAATTGTTTCTGCATCTGTGGGTCAGTGGTCATTAATTTGCATTCATTGACTGCTTGATACTGTCAAAGGTCTACAACATAACAATCTCAATAATGTAAGAACAGCAGCCAGTCCTATTTCAAAGAACTAATTGGATGACTCATCCTAAACATCAATTAGCACGATCAGGTCCTTAGTGATGATTTTTGAAGCATTATTGTTAATTTTCTTGTTGGATTTTTTTATAGCTGTCATCTGTTGCTATCAGACAGTGTTAATGCGATACACGGTGTGCTCTCTTTGTAGGAGCAAAATGAGAAAAACATTTCTGTACTGCACACTGATAGCTACTAATTACCCTTGCCGGGGAGAACTCCATTCTGTGCTGAAGAAGGATTTAAATACATAAAGTAGCAAAAAATCATTTTAGGTAAAATTGAAATAAACTCCACAATTTCTATTAAAAGACCTGGCTTTTGTGGGAGTTGTATAGGTCACTGGACGGTTGTTGTTTGCCACAGTGCATCCTTGCATGCCAGTCATCCAGATGAGGAATGAGCCCAACTGCCCCTAACATTAGAGGTACAAGGGGAATGGGGTGTGTACCAATTCCCAGTTCAGGAGCACTCTTAGAATATAAATAGGCTAGATCCCTGCTGCAACTGTAGTGGGGGATCAAGATAGCTCAGCCACAAAGCGTTCCTACTGATGGCAGCATTTTTTTGGAAGGGAAAATTGATCCAAGCTGACAGCTGTGCTGGAATGGCTAGACTCCATCTGAGTCATTTAAGGCCAGTTTGGGTATCTCACCCTGCACTGCAGCCCAGCCATGGCACAGGGCAGTCTCTACACAAAGAAGGAACACTTTAAACAGTTATTGTGGGATTTTGTTATTGCAGGACATTAAGACAGTTTGTTTAGAAGTTAATAAAAATAAGGACAAGTATAAATAAAGGAAAACACTCTGAACATGAACAACTTCTTGCTCTAGCAGTACAACAGGGCTGTAAAATGGCCCTGAAAACTGTAACTCACATCACTTTAGATACCCCGAAACTTCTACACAAGCCACCTTGACACAAGCTGCAAATCTTGCTGGCTCTCTCTGGCAGTACAGAGGGACTGTGACCTGCATAGCAGCAGCAGCCCCCACAGAGGAACTCAGCCAGCTCTTTGGTGGCCAGCTCATCAAGTAGTCACGAAGGTCACGAGCATCTGCAGATATTCAAATGTAGTCATCAGTGCCCAGAAGTGGCAGCATCTGAATGCTCATGGGTACTCAACATTAAGTGAATTGATAGTTTGCCTTTACTTTTTGCTGGTAATGGTCTACTTTATGGAAAATACACCTGCATGTGGCACTCTTGTTAGTACTTCCAGCAGGGAGACAAAGAAAGGAGTAGTCTGGAGAGTGAGCTGCCCAGGGTCACTATAATAAATCTGGTTCAGGAAGGTCTGCACAGCCTCTGTCCCTAGGTATCTGTAGTTTGGACAAATTAAGGGGCTGGTATCCTTTTCTATTGTCACCAACTTAATTATCTGAATTAGCAAAAATGCTTTAGGATATTTTTTCACCTGTATATCTGCTGCCTGGACCAATGACTATGCCAGGCCTTTGCCGTATTCCTGGGCCTAGAGAAAATTTTATGGAGATAGAAGTCTGAGATCTCATCACCTGAGAAAGGAAACTAATAAAAAGGGACAGATTAGAATTTGTAAGTTAGTGAGAGGCATAGAAGACTGAGGAACAACTGTTCTCTGAGGCTGTCTAAACTGCAAGATCTGGGAATACTTTTCATCCTCTGATGTAGGTATGGGATGTAAGTCAAAGCATACCTCTCGGGTGGAGACATGCAACCTTTGCCTGTCCTTCTGTTCTATGCTGGTTTCAATGGAAAATAAAGGTGAACATGAAGAGTACTAGTGCTGGTAGCATACTCTGGTCAGGTTCCCATACAGACCACAAAGGAGCAGGATCCTGATGCTTTGGGGTTTTTTTATACATACACATGCATAGAAAGTAAGAACTTACGAGCATCTGCTTGTCTCCTCACATTCTTGCTCTTGTGACAGATTTTGCCTCAAAAAAGTGTGTTGGCATGGAATAATTTTATTTTAAGACTGTGGTTATCTGTTTCTCACCATGAGCTGGTGAGGCCAGAAGAGGCAGTAGCTATTATATCATCTAAAGCTTGTCTGAGCATATATGGTGTTTTTCTAGCACTCCTATATAATGGCCCACCTTAAACAGGAGGAGTGGAAAGTGCATCCATCAGAATTAACTTGCAGGTGAAGACACCTTTCTAGAATGTGAGAGTCATTCTGGAAATTAACCTGTCAGCTTGCTCACACCAAAGGGGGATGCTCAACCCTGGTAACGCACATGGCCCAGAGAGCACTCTCACTGCTAGACAGATCGGTTGTATGAAATAGCAATTAAGTGCTTAATTCAGTGTGAAGGTTTTGAGATGAAGCAGTTTTCTTCCGATTTGAATGATCAGAAATAGATGTCTAAGTGTTGAAGAACAGGGTCATTCTGCACTGGCTAGTTTGGGCATCTCCCCTTTGCCATCTGTTACAAAGCCCATTTTGAGACTAGTTTAGCCCAAAAGGTGCTTAAAAGCTTGGCACTGCAATAGCTACATAACTGTATTAGCTTCTAAGCCAAAATCCTCCTTTTTCATTGCCTAAATATGCTTAGCGCTTCTAAAAATCAAGTCACGTACTAACTTCTTATATATGAATATGGCATCTGCAGCCTTTACCAACAACAAGTTTCTATTTTCTTCCATCTCATTGATAAAGATATTGAATAGCACAGAACTAAGAATAGATTTATGTGGAACCCCGTTATATAATGATGCCCTCTGTGCAATTACTTTTTAGCTGTATCAGCCTTTTCACACCAGTTAACATATGCTACACAGATTTTACGTTGTGTCACTTTTAACCAGAAGGTCAGAGCACAAGGTAAAACATCTCAGCTCAGTTATATTAAGCAACTTCTTTTAGCAACAGAACCTTTTCATTTCATTAAATGATGTAATCAGTTCTGTCACTAATTTTCCATGAAAACTCATTCACTGAAATGGATTATGCTACTGTCTTTATAAACTTACTGATTAGATCCCATTCTATTCTATATCTCAGTATTTTGCCTGGAATTAATATAAGGTTACCAGATTTTTACTTACTTTGGTAATGTTTAGGCATTTAGAAAAGAAGAAGCCAATGTGTTAGAAGTTACCCAGACCACTGAAATTTTGACAGCATTACAGTATTTTTAAAAGATTGTTCCATGAGCAGCGGAAGAATTAAACCTTATTTTCTTTGGAGTTGTATCTTCTACCCACTCACTGCTGCCATCCTAGACCTCTCCAAGTCTTCTGAATTTTTCCCAACCCAGTTCTGCCATGCCATCCCCTCCATGTCTCTAGCTCTCCTCCATCACATCACCCAGCTCACCACACCACTGCTGTCCACTCCTCACAGTACTTTTGATCTCCGATACTGTTGTCCCTGTCCTCAGCTCTCTTCCACCTCCTGTATGTCCAGTACAACAAAAGCTCCATGTTCTCTATATTCTTCCATGTTCTCCACCTCTGTATTTTGCCCTGCCAGCTGGGGAAGAGCCAGCACATCTGGCATAGACATGCTGGCTAGCAGGCTAGTACATGTGTGATCACTGAATAAGCTGGCTGCTGCTAAGCGTAACCCACAATGGTTTCTCCCCTGTGGCATGAATAGTCTTTCTCTTCTACCCAGACAGTATTTTTTTCCAATTAAATGTGGGGGAAATTAATTCTCTTTGCTACTTCTATGCCTCTGCTAAATGTGACTGCAACTAAGCCAAAGGGTGAAAATTGTGTGGGGGTGGGGGGAAAGGATGGGGAAAGGAGAGGAGAAGTAATAGCCAGCTGGAGGGGCAGCCACACAAACCGCATTATTTGTTAAGCCACACACATAAATCCACCTTATAATGCTTCTTTGGCCAATTGCTTTAAAACTCTGGGGTGCATATTATGCCATCCTTCAGATCTGAAAATGATCTAATGTCAGTGTTTACTGTACAAATTTCCTATCATTGGGAATATAGGAGGTACTTTATCACGGAGGTATCACTCAGTTTCTTTCCAGTTGCCAAAGAGAAGAATTTATGTCACACATTGTCAAGAATTAATAATATGTTTTTACAATAATAGGTCTAATATAAACTTCAGATACAAAAGAGAAAACCATAGCACGTATACTTTCCTAATACAGCCCTGAGATTAAGAGGGTCAATATTAGTTCAGAGGCTTTTGCTGGAGACCTGCAAAAAAGCACAGTCTATAACTTGTACCGCCGAAGAACACCCTTGTTAACTTGACTCATATGAAACCCCTTCAGTTTGCCAGTACTGTGCCCTGCACTGCCCCAGACTAGGAAAGTGCACTTCACTTAATATACATATAAAAATACAAAACAACATAAATTCTTCAGCAAGAGCTTGAAGCTCTATCTGCGCTACAATCACATATCACATTAACATTTGATGTTATTACTGCTTCGCAGGTGCAACAATCCTTGGTCCTTGCCCCTGTGGGAGAGCAGTGGTTGACTTCTATTTCTTTTTTTAACTGTTTACATTTTTACTTCAATCATAGTTTGTCTTATCTCTCCCTCTGCAGGAGGGCAATCATCAGTGAGATTTGCCGCGAATACATTGCGGCTGATGTATCTAATGGAACCTGCACTTATAGCCAGACCTGTCAATAACCCTAGCACCATTACAGTAGATAGCTTTTCACAAGATTGGCTTCTTCTTGCAAAGATTATTCAGTACCATATGCGCAAACAACAGCAGCCATTATTGCCCTTTATTTCCCACCTCTCCTTTCCTTAGACTAGCACATCTCTTTATTATTATTTGACAGCAATGAAGAATAGCCCAATCTTTGCCATCATTTGGTAACAACAATTCTTAGCACTTTTCGTGTTCAAAGGGCTTTGCAGTCATTATCTAATTAATCTCCACAACAGCTCTATGAGGCTGATAAGAAAGGTTTAGCCTCATTTTATAGATGGGGAAACTGAAGCTGTGAGTTTAGCCGCTTGATTTTCAAAGGTGCTGTGCATTCTTGGCTCCCATTGAAGTTAATGAGAGTGCAGAGGGAGCAACATCTCTGAAAATAAAGGAGCTGGTGGGAACTTGCAGAGGAGGTTACTGTCAGCATGCGGTGGGCATTCCTTGGCCCCAGACCCGTGCTCGGGCCGTTTGGCCAGGCCTTCCTCCCATCTGGCTTGTCAGTGGCAAGCTGGGCATTACACCTTGGATACCGCCAGCTAGCTTTTTATGTAAATGTTTCGGTGTCACGGGGGGATATTTCAGAAACTCCGCACTTGAAGTTTCACCCCAGGGGGATTTTATCTGATCTCTCCTCACCCTAGAAAAATGCCTTTAACCTGTTAAAAGGTGTCACTGTGCAGTGCAGGCACCGGGTTTCCCACACATTGATTCACTTGCGGTTTTATAGCTACATTTTACAGAAATTGCACTTATTTTGAAATACTCCCTAAGCACTAGGGACCGTAGACAGAATGCATTCACTAATGCTTCCCTAATTCATGGAGGTGGCTGCTTTACCAGTCACTATCAGATCCTTAATCAGCAGAGTTGTAAAGCTTGTAGATATTCAGGAAAAGTGCTTAATAAAAATCATTTAATTCTAAATTACAAGAGTGCACTTAACCCTAAAGATATTAAAACTGATTGTTTGATGCATTGCACTGAGTGGTAGAGATTTAAAAATAAAAGAGTTCCTTACTTGCATCAAAGCGAATAAATCTTCTAGCCTTCATATCCTAGTGCCATGATATTATGCAGTGATAAACTAATCCATTTTAGAGTTTTAAGCTGTAAATACAAGGTACTTCAACCTGACTGGTGACAACAGGAGGAACTGAATTTTGAAGAAAAAAGCCAGCATTATGGCTGGCTTTCCTATTATATGGTCTTGAAGGCCATCTGGCTCTGCCGTATTTTCTGCTGCGGTTTTATAAATCCATCCTAGCCTGGCTGGTGGTGCAATGCAGTGCAGTGCTGTAGTGGCTGATAGATATTTTTGGTAATTAAATATAAAACATCTGTGCCTTCCATTTGTAAAATATGTCATAAAACATTTATATTCACCCCACATGCATGGATCGGTCCCCCCCAGAGAAGTACAGATGCAGGCCTGCAGACGCACACACCCGCCCCCCGTTGAGGTGATTGCCTTCTTTTCACACCCCTCCCACCAGTAAGCATTCAGAAACTGGACCAGCAAAGTCCAGGAGCTGGGTGGGCAGGGATGTTGGTATTTGTTTACATGATACGAAAAATAATAAATAAGCATATTTAGACCTCATATTAACTTTTTCTAATTGAAATGCTTTTGCAGTTTATTTGTTGCCAAAACATAGCCTTTTTGGAAAATATCTGTAGCAGTGATTCTTTTGAAGAAACAGAAAGCAACATCTTATTTTTAGGCAGAGAGTAACAGAATATTTGCTTTTTATCCAAACTCAACAAATGTTAACATTTTATTGTCAAAAAAGAGGGGAAAGAAAGGTGATGGATGTGTCTGAATTTTGATAAAATGCAAAAGCTTTTGAACATGTATTCATTTTTAGAGCAGAAAATACCTTTTAAGTGCCAGTGCTTTTCCCATGGGAACAAAAATAATTTTCCTTCCATATCTATTTTGCAAATAACCATCACAGAAATATTTGTCCCTTATCTCTTTACATACTGCCTGTCCTCCTGGGCATGATGCAGGACTTGCCTCAGTACTAGTACTTGGCAGCAGGACTGATCCGGGCGTCAGACTTTATCACAGTTCGGCATTTCTCTCGCTGCTGATAGTTTGTATTCAACTTCCTTCATTTTCCATCTTTATACACAGATGTTTCCAGATGCTTTTTCTGACAGCTTTAATACAGCATTCATGGATTGTGGAGTGTTTTATTAGCCTAATTTGGAGGATGTGGGAAGGTGCGGGTTCTATTTTCTCTGAAGTCCTCCAGAATCGTGATATAAAATCTATCAGTTCACTGTACTCCTAATTGCTTGTAATAACGTTTAATTCCATTTTATGATGTTAAAATCTCCCACAATTATAAAATTATTTGCCTAAAAACTTTTATGTGTTCTGGTGGTTTGAATTGCCCTTATTCCAAAACAGAATTTAAAATCTTGGGAACAAAGTCAAGGAGTCACATGCCTTTTGATTTTTTTTTCTTGCAATGTTTTCTGATGAATTTGTACAGTATGTTTGATTGCTTAATTGTTTAATTTTGCCTTCCATAAACAAGATTAATTGCAATTCGCTAGCCTGAATAAATATATACCCATTATAGTAAATAAGCAAGTACTGACATTCTGCTCTGAGCTGTAATGAAAACTTAAGAAAGATAGAAATGGGTGCACTGCAATCCTCAGACTGCTCCTGGCACCACATTACCCAGCATCAGAATGAAAATGGAAGATTTTGAAGAGGTTATTGCATAGGCTTACAGCTACAGAGGGCAAGAAGATGACAGGCAGGCACTGATTTAGAGACCTGCATCTCCTCCCCCATCACTCCTGGATCCACTGGGGCAACGCCCTGTTTCTTGATGGTTTGAGAGAGAGGAATAGGATCTGGCTACCGTTTAAAGTACTCTAAGGAGAATTCTACCACATTTAGAGGTCATTGAGCTTCAAAGAAGCCACAGTCAAGGTTCAAGAAGGCTGCCTGCCTTTGTCGATCTCCCATGATGGACTTACAGCCTCATTCACATCCCATCGTACTGTTACACTTCATAATGGCATTGACTCTGTCCATAGTACACAGCTTGCAGATGATCACATAAATATTATATATCATGAGGCATGATATAAAGAAAAATTACCCAAAACTCTGTTGATGAGACCCATACTAATGAAAATTGCTGTATAGCAATCCTCAAATTAAACATGATGTTCATTTAGCTTAATTTGCTAGTTTAACCTCCCACACACATGCAAAAAATATTTCCATCTCCCTGACTCCCAAGCACCAGACTGAACTAGTTCATCAGAGATTGCACACAGCTGGGTGATTCTGAACTCAGTTTTTACCTGATTCACACAAAACTAGATATATACTTAACTTCTATCTGAGGTAAGCGTTGTGAGTACAGAATACAGTGGGATGTTTTAAAACAGACATCCAAAACATTTTAACTGAATTCTACTACTCTGACTCTGCTCCCTTTTCTCTTTGGCAAAACCCCAGGTTCAGTGTATGTAATCACAGTTTACAGTAGATATGTACAGGCTGACTAGCTAGCTTAAGATAATGTTACAAGTACAATTGCGAGTCTATTGATATTAGGAGATTAACATTTTTGCACTTACTAGCCAGAACAATTATGGTAAGTTAACTAAATATGTGTGTTAGTAGTTTAGAGAATTGTTGTTAACTTTAAAGACACAATCTTCTTGTCTATTCTGCATCTTGCATTATTTTTCACATGTATGCAAAGAATTGTCCACCTTCACCTTCTAATAATTTTGCCAAAAGATATGTGACTATATGAAGGACAAAACAGCTGCAGGGAAATGGCTCATTTCCTTGTTTACATTGCTAAATACCTTAGATTACTGAAAAGGGAAAAACATCCAAAATTTACTGTAATTGTCATGATTTTTTTCTGCTTATTTACTTTTTTGAATTGATCTTAGCTTAAGCATTTAGAAGTTATAAACTGAATTTCACTGCAGCTCATTATGAGCTTCTCTATTTACTTCCTAGATCCTAAAAAATACCTTTGCTGTATTAAATACTTCTACTGATGATTTTGTTTGGAAAAATTTACTGCTACAAAAGCAGAAGTTTGGATTACATTTTGGAACTTAGCCCCTAGCTTGTAATTTAACGAGTCCCATCCAAATTATTTATCAGGCAATGGCATTCATCAGGGTCCTTTTTCAACCAATGCACATATCCTTGATACTCAACATGAATGCTGTGTAACACTAATTGCATAATACAGAAACTCATCTATGTCTGCCTGAATTTAAAAATAATTTCTTAATACTTGTGTTCCAGAAAAAAGAAAATGATCAGAGTAGCCTAGTGGCCAGATTCTCAGCTCGTGTAAATTAGTATTAAAATCACTGATCCAAACCAGTTATTGTTTCAATGGCATGAGAAATAATGTATTGAGTTTTCATTTCCAGGAGTTTTTCTTTATACAGCTCTGCCAGATGTATAATACTGAACTCTTGAATAATTCCTTTTTAAATTAAACAGTGGATTCATATCTTACCAGATTTATAAGTCATTTATATTCCACTAAGCCACACTACCCAAATGGTTATGTATACAGTTTTGATGAGCTGGTAGTTTAAGTACAGAGATAATACAGAGAGCTTTTTCTGAAGTGGGTATGGAGATATTAGTATAGCTGTTTAAATATGATTTCAATGTGAAATAGAAAAGCTGGAATAAAATCAGTTTGCCATTAGAAATCATAAGAAGTTTCAGTCTAAAGTTTTTCGGAAAGATGTTGGTGTTAGATGAACCCACAAGCATGGTGATGCTAAAGCACTATACATGTGTAGGTGTGCATTTGAGTTCACTGAAGACTGAACACGGGTTGTGGTGGCAGGATTACACCCAAATTCTGTAAAACTACAAATCAGAGTTTCACAAGAAATTCACTATCGTGGCAGTTTTCTGGAAAGCCACTAGGTGGAAGTTATTTTCCTACTGAGCAACTTCATTCTGTTCACAGAGGCCATTGCTTTCTAATATAAGGCTGTAAAGAAGGCATTTTCCTTCTATACTATCCATGCTAGAGTTTCAAGGACAAAATTTAGCATAAAAATTTGTCATCTACAAAAGTCCTGGAATATAAAGCCAGAACCTGTCTTTACGGGGACAAACGCTAAGTAGGAGCTATTCTACTAATATTAGTGCAATTAAATCGATAAAACATTTGCCAAACTAGAAAGGCTTAGGCCAAATACAGGTAAAATGTGTCTGTAAAACAAATTATATATGAGGAAAGAAATCAAGCACAATATGGTATTAAATCTGAGCAGAAATAAAAAAAGTCTGGTAAAAACTGCAGGAATTACAGAGGAAAAAGCTCTTTCGCCAAAAATGCTTCCAGCTACATTATACTTTTTGAGATCACACTTTTTATTTTATCAAATTAATCTTACAGCACACGCTTTCTGATAAATTACTCTTTTTCACTTTCCAGTCTTTTCTGAAATTGCCAGTACAAAACCCAAATAACAGTAAAACTTGCATCTCAGTTTGAACTCTTTGACTGGATTTGCAGCAGAGTTGAATGGGTGTGACTTCAAATCAGTTACCAAACCTCTTCTAAGGAACAGAGACTTGTGCAGTCCTCACCATGCAGAAGGTGAAGACTGGTCTTTCATGGATTGCCCTTTGCTTTCTCGTGGTCCTAGTTTCACTCGTGATGAAGGATTGTCATTTGGTGCTGTTCCCAAGAGGATATGAATAGCAGAAGGCCATGCTCACAGTCTCCATTGCAGCTATTTCCTTGTTCTCCCAATAGCCTTTATTGCAAAAGAAGGGTGAGATGCACAGTGCTATTAAATGGCACAACTTGCATTTCACATTATAAGGAAAATTTGGCCAATTCTGAAATATTTTTTTGCTGAGGCGTGTGATGAGGGAGCACAAAACACCAGAGCAGATCATACCACCAACTTTGTGTGGTGTCCAAAAGAAAAGGAATACATCTGGTTGTTAAGAATGCAAATACAGAAATCATACCTTGGGTATAATGTGCACTGCTGGGAACAGCACGTGATAAATGCTGAATCAGGAAACTAATAAAACTTGCTTTTGTAAATAAAAATTTAAATACCTGAAGGCGATTCTTATGATCTTATAATGATTCTTAGCAGGGTAAAAAATGAAAGGTCAGAAAAGGACTCTAAGATCTACCACCATTTTCTCACGTAAGAATTTATCCTATATGGAAAAAAAATGTAACAATAATATGTCCAGGTAATATAATTGTACAAGTCACAGAATCAGGGGGCCCAAAATCCTTTCAATGAATGCTAGCAGTGGTTAATGCATGCTAATAACCATTATGAACATACTTCCTCTTCTTCTACTACTTCATAGACCAGAAGAGAGAAAAATCTATTGAAAAAGCCAAGACGGGGGCAGGCAGTTTAGAAAGTGATTTTTGAAGGGTTTTTTCCCTTCCTACCTGAACCTCTTCTCTCCAAATAGATTCTTCCATGAATCATTTGGAATAAGAACAGAAACAGATATAGGGAGACAAAAGTCAGAGACAAGCTAAATGGATACTCACTCCAGACTACAATCAGTCCTCGAGAAAAGCCAGTTAATGATACTTGAGACAATGGGCCTGATCTCCTGCTCTCCCATAGTCACACTGAAATGCTCCTACTGTAATGGTTTCATAGCAGCCCCGTTTCTGCCTCAGCCCATCCTTCATCCTTTGTGGGGACGTAGTCTGTGGGCCACACCATGGGAGATGATGTTGTGTCCATGGCAGCGTAAATGGAAATAATTCAGAAGACAAACCTGAAGGCATTTTAGGCAATTAAATTTGTCAAGATAAGATTTTTTTTCTTTGTTCTATTCGTATAGTGATTTTGACAAACTCTGTCAGACAGTTTTCTGGGCTCTCTGCTGGAGAAAGAACCCTTCTGCACTGTCTCTAACCAACAAAATGGGGCTTGCCTGGTGAGGACATCTAGGAGTCCTGACTCCAGCAGAAATGCCCAGGATCTAGGATACCAACCCTATGATAATAATCCTCTATACTTTGAAAGATCGAGCTGAAGATGCGGCTTTAGGATTTCTCTACTCTCTGTCTCATAGTGAAAATGCTCTGTGACTTTGGGGGCCTTTCTAAGCTCTCCTGACCTAGATGTTCCCTGCAGTAAACCTGGAGCAGAGGTGTAGGAAGCTGGGAGAGGTGTCTATTGTAATGTTTGGCACTTCAGCTGAGGGCAGGAAACCCCAGGGAATTCCAAGGTGTTGCAGAGCAGGTATGATGTGGCAACATGAAGAATGAAGTAGGACAGATAAAGGGAGAGGGACTGGAGAACAGGAAGATCATGGCAGAAGCCAGAGATGGGAGGATGAGAGTAGTGGTTGTTGTCAAGGAGTGAGAATGGGACAGTGAGGACAGCAAAAGAGGAAGAAACTGGGGACATGAGAAAGAGCAGTAAGTACAGAAGCTGTCTGTGAGACATGGTACCCCAGGAGACTGGAACTTCAGATGACCTTCTCATTCACCTTTCAATCAGCTCCAAAATGTTCTGTGGCTCTAAATAATTCAGTCCTACTAAAGAACCTATTCCCTGTGGGGTCATGCCATGACACGTGATGAAAAGTTTGTTTTTCCCAAGTCTAAGATTTTGTAATCTAGGAAATTATAAAAAAACCCACAAATTCTTAAAAATCCACATATAAAGACTTGCATAAAGATTGTATAGTCAAACACTCAAAATAAGAATTAGCAGGAAAAAACCTGCTTTTATTATTAAGAGCATAATAATACACTCTTTAATTCCATGATTTTGTAAGCTTTCTCAGCATGAGAAACCTTAACCTTATTTCAATGCACACAGGGGCTAGTCCGAGGATGAATCCATGTTATGTGCTTAAGGATATTAGCACCCCAGTAACCCTACCTCATTAAGTGCTGAAACCTGAGAAAGCATGCACTTGGTGAGAAAGGGAATTGCAGGAAGGGAGACAGTCGCCTGATGAGTAAGGCAATGAAACACTGCCCTAACAAACTGGTTCTTATCCCAGATTCTGCCATAGAGTTCCTCTGAGATTCTGAGAAGTCACAAAAGGCCACTGGTTTTATTTTGTCACTTTTCCAAAGATCATGTTTCTGCTTCACTGTTGTACCAAGCTCTGACCTCTGCATCTTAGAGCCCTTGGAAGCTCTACTGTGCCTTGAGCAGTTAAGATAAAACAAAATTAGGTCCTTGGTCCTTCAAACCAGCCATCCACGTTTAGGTGCGCTATCAATTTGGGCTTTCATGTCAGTGGCTATGTCTGCATTATGGAATTTCAAAGTGCTTTTATACTGGAGAACTCCTGGAAGAGGAGAAGGAGGAGGAGGAGGAGGAGGAGGAGGAGGAGGAGGAGGAGGAGGAGGAGAAGGAGAAGGAGAAGGAGGAGGAGACGGAGAAGGAAGGAGAAGGAGAAGGAGAAGGAGAAGGAGAAGGAGAAGGAGAAGGAGAAGGAGAAGGAGAAGGAGAAGGAGAAGGAGAAGGAGAAGGAGAAGGAGAAGGAGAAGGAGAAGGAGAAGGAGAAGAAGGGCGAGGAAGGGGTGTGCATCAGTAAGTAGAGTCATTGCCACATCCCCTTACCTGGATAACCAGGCTCTACCCATGGGAGGCACTTTCCCTGCCCTTTGCTTGCCCATCTGGAACACAGGAAGGATAATGCCACCCCTCAGGAAAGAGCAGAACAGGTCCTAGTGTTTCTGAAGAACTCAAAACTAGATCTAAAAGGAGTTTAAACCAGATGTTTCTCCCACTACCATGACACAAAAACCTCTGTGATGAGTCCCTAAGATTTGGCTTCTATGGCTACACTAGTGTTAATTCATGTATTTTGGCTCCCCTGCATCACTGCATTGCACCAGCACAACCAGACTACGTTCAACCCTGAGCTGCTGAGTCTGCATCAGGCTGTTCTGCACTGTGTGGATGTATTGGGTCAGGCCAACACTGGCTAGTTCAGGGATCTTTGCACTGAGATCCACTGCAGGATACACATGCCTTTGGGCACCTCCAGGAAATGCCATGAGCTCCATTCTGCCCACAGTTAATATTGTGACACCTCCTGGAGGTGACCAAAGCCTGGAGATGACTAATCTCCATAAGCATCTTCCTCTCCAATTGTGGCATTCCAAGGTGCCAGCATAGGCACTTCTACATACCTAGAACTGCCTAGTTCTGAGAGATTTCAACAGATTCACCCTCAAATCCCAACACCAGTTTCTGTGTCATACCACTAGACATTTGCAGAGCACAGCAGACTAGAGAGGTCTACAACATGCAGTTGTGGGAACCATTTTCAGCAGAAAGAGGGGGAGGTACTGCCACCTTTCTTACAATAGTCAGTTATTGGAGCTATGCTCCTTCAGTCAAAGAAAGCCAGAGTGAATACAGACTGAATCCCATTAGGACGTTATCTAGAGGGAGATGTTCAGGATTTCAGCCAGTCCCTCATGTCTTGACAGATATATTCAGCATATAGTTGGTCTGCCTGCCTTATACAGAAGCTGTGTTGTATTAAAATGTAAGCTATGAGGTGCCAAAAACTAAAATCTTCTTTCCAGCCCAGTGTATATTTGTTAGTGATGCACCTTCCTAAGACTTGCTTATCTGCACAGAGGTTCAGGTTCAGAAGAAACAAAAGGAGAGGAGCTGACATCTGGAACACCTTGCTAAACTTTATGTGGTTTCAAGAGAAGATGGGACAATTGTGATTATCCCGCTGTATTTAGCATTGGTACAGTCTCACCTTGAGTACTGTGTGCAGTTCTGGGCCCCACAATTTAAGAAGGATGTGAAGGTACTCAAATGTGTCCAGAGGAGTGCAACAAAGCTGGTGAAAGGGCTGGAAGGAATGTCCTGTGAGGAGCAGCTAAGGACTTTGGTCTTGTCTAGTTTGGAGAAAAGGAGGCTGAGGGACAACCTCATTCATGAGGGGAAAGGGAGAGGGAGGTGCTGATCTCTTCTCCCAGAGATAGGATGCATGGGAATGGTTTAAAGCTGTTCCAGGAGAGGTTTAAATGACATGAGGAAGAATTTCTTTATGGAGAGGATGGCCAAACACTGGAACAGGCTTCCTAGAGAGGTGGTCAGTGCCCCAAGCCTGTCAGTATTGAAAAGGCAGTTGGAGAATGCCCTTAACAACATGCTTTAACTTTTGGTCAGCACTGAAGTGATGAGGCAGTTGGACTAGACAATCATTAGAGTTCCCTTCCAACAGAAATATTCTATTCCATTCCATTCTATGGAAGACAAATCCCCTGGAAGTTAATAAACATAGAGAAATCACATCCAGCTCAGGAATTACCTAAGTGAACAATGATTGGAGGCTGGAAGACGGCTCAGAAGTACTATAGAATCATAGAAACATGGAATCATTTAGGTTGGAAAAGACCTTTAAGATCATCAAGTTCAACCATTAACACTGCTAAAATCACCACTAAACCATCTCCCTGAGCATCACATCTACACGTCATGTAAATACCTCCAGGGGTGGTGACTCAGCCACTTCCCTGGGTAGCCTGTTCCAATACTTGATAAAAATATACATATTTTCCCCTCTTCTTGCACTTTTTTCTGTAGCATTTGCTTTTTGCCACTGTCAGAGAGCAAGGGACTGAAGCATGGGATATACAGCAGGCAGGGTGGACACAGAGAAACATGTAGGAGTAACATATTGCATGAAGATCAACCATCTCATACACTGAATGAGGCAAGACCACATGAGATAAAATCTGAGTTCTATTTGTGACTGGAGTTATAAGGTTGCAGTTGCAATGGTGATTTGAAGACTAAACTGAAGCAAGCTGTGTGGTGGGAGAGGATAACTTTGATTAGATGAGGCTAATACCTTTAAATATAACTGACTTGTCTTTGATACATGGTCCTTTCTGTAGGTATGAAACAGAATCAAGACCTTCCAAAGAAGCAGCAGATCCTGTACAGTGAAGACTGTTTTGTAATGCAGTCACAGAAGATACTGAATGAGGTTTGCATGGGCAAGTGCAGTGAAGTATTCCTTAGCTTTTGAGGGCTTGTCTTTTGCATTCTTTCAATGCAGCTTCGTCATATAATATTGATAGGAAGTCTATGGAATTCTTCCTTAATACCTGGAGTAAATCCCAGTACTTCATCTCCTCACTGATGAAACGGCATCATGCTTTTTCTGCGTTACCCACATTGCAACCTTGCAATCCTTTTAATTTTCACTCCACACCCCCAGAAGCACTCCACACTCTGGACTCACTCCTGTTGATCCTCTTCACAGAAATAAAAGTGACAGCTTCTGTGAAAGGAGAAGTATCGCAGCGAGCGACATATGAGCATTGAGCAGAACAATGCAATGAGTAAGCAGCTGAACCTTGAAGGGAATCTCCATTGAAGTAAAACACAATAGGAGAAGCTAATTCAATTAGCAACTGATGCTTGTTGCTTGAACAAACTTCACTGAATTTTGAAAAAAAGAAAAAAAATGGCAGGAAATACACAGCCAATGAACATGTTGGCAAAAACAGACAGACACATGTTAGTATCTTGAGTTTGTTCAGTTTGCCTTAGATCTTAGTAGGCTTCCCAGCTTACTGGTGGGGTTTTTTTCTGGTTCCCTCTCATCTTCCATGTTTTCTTTCATAGAGGAAAATGATCTAACTTGACTAAGCCTCTGAAAGTATTTTCACACTGTCCTACTATCCTATGTATTTCAAGTACCCTCCTGTGAAATCTTTCCTCCAAAACTGCTGCCCTCAAAGCCCTGAGTTATGTACAGACTTATCCATGCTATTTCACTCCTATTGCTTTTCATCACAAAGAAAGATGCAAACAATCATTAAGCAGAGGTCTGCCAGGCCACTAGTTGGAACTAGTGCTATTAATCAGACTAGGGAAAAGCAGAACTTAAATAAATCTAGTTCTCCAGGAGCATTCCTACCCAGACCAAAGCTGCCACTGATGGAACTGATTTAAATGTACTGGAACAGCAAGCCCCATTTTTTCCTACCAAAACCTTATTATAAGGCAGTCAGTCAATCCTTATAGTCACTTTGGATAGCAGTGAGAAGGAAATGAGTCAAACATCAGATCATTAGGTGTGATCATTTCCACTATTAGTATAAAAATCCTGCCAGGGTACGTCAGAATACTTTCAATGTAGTTAATGTAATTTGACCTGATTTTTTAAAAGGTTATTAAGACAACAAACAAGCAAAAAATAATAAGCAAAATTTACCCTTCTTTCTATGTAAATACATGATTTCACCCTTTTAAGAACATCTATTGCTGTAGCACCAAACCAGTTTCTTTTAGCTTAGCAATAAAAACAATTTTACTTAGCTCATGTCAAAGTTTATCGTGTGACTTTAAAGCATCTGTTAACTTTAACAGCATAAATGAAATCATGACTGAATATGGCCTCACAAGGCAATTTTTTTTTTTTAATGTTTAAACCATTCTTGTCTATACCCCCTTGTCATTAACTGGTAAATCAGTAATTTATTTCCTATTAGAATTTATATAGTTTGCAGCAATTAAGAAGAAAAGCATAATTGCTGACAAACCCAGGGCACTATTTAAATCACTTCCTTGTTGACAACATATTTCTCCTTCCTAAAACTGAATGTCACTGAAATCTGATTTGTACAGAACCCTTGTGGACTCATCATTCAAATGTACTGCACCTGTCACCTGTGTGCTAGCATTCTGCTAAGGATCAATTTACATAACCTCATTTAATGGTTCATAAATCATACCCATTAAGCCCAGCTAACAGGAACCAAGGGTTCTAATTTATGCTGCCTTTCATAGCAGAAAATTGGGAGGCTGGAGCCTGTGGATAAAGAACCCAGGTCTTGCCTTTGATTGTTGATTGTGATGGTAAATGTATGGATGATGAGAACAGATTTTCACTTTATTGATTTCCTGCCAAAGCACAGCATGCTTTATTGTGAAAGGGGGCCTTTTGGCAGCAGTGCTAAAAGTGGCAGTTGTTTAGGAGCCCTTTGCCAAGATGACATCTAAGACAATACCGAGTGGTAAATACTAAAATAATATCAAGCTGAAATGTTAATTTTTAAAAAGAAAACTCCCCAAAGGTTCATAAAATCAATGATGTTTTCTACCCCAGAGCACCTCACTAATAAACATGAAGCCAGGTGATTACTGCGGGGTATTAATTTTTTTAAATCTATTTTTCTTAAATTCTTTATTCTATTATAAATTATTCATGGTATTTCAGTCAAAGTAATGCAGATGTTTGAAAGCCGCTATAGCATGACAGTTCAGCCAGAGTTGTGTGCTGGGCCTGTCTTGAGCTTTGTACTCTGATCCTCCCTTTGATTAAATACCTGGAAATAGCTTTTTCTGTCATTTGATTTTCCATTTTTAAGTTCTATTATTTAGTAGGTGGCTGCGTGCCGTAGTGAGTGTATTGCCAAATGGAATATGCATATGCATAGGCATACAACAGTCTTCCCACGAGTCTAGGCAGGGTCTCAAAATACCAAAAATAGTCTTGGTATTGCTTTCTAGAATGAAACAAACTGTGTTGGTTTGTTCCCCTTGCCTCGCTCGCAACTGCACCCCTTCATTTCAGCTCACCCTGTAATTTTCTGCATAAAAGTAAGAAATCCTACTTTTCTTTATCTTCACTTAGGACAGACTGATTCTCAACAACGGGGAATTTAGTCACTAATCCTGCAGATGGACAAACAACCTCAGGACTAAGAGGACAATTTGTGCCTTCCGCCAGCCTTCACACTAATTTGTTAAAGACAAACATCCTGCTGGGTTTTTAATTCTTTCATAGCTACGCTTTAGGAATTCCAACCTTCATCTTGGAAGATGCTGGATACTGAATAGTCTTGATGTAAAAAAATTTGCTCAGAAAGAAAACACAACCCAATAGTTGGGGCATTAACTGAGGTGGGGCACTTCCAATTGAGGTCCACCACATTTCCCTTGCGACTTTGGGGAATTCCTAGAGCTCTGTTCACAAAATGCACTTGTTTTGGTCAGTAAATTCCTAGTATAAAATACATAAATAAGTCAATAGAGGTGGTATTAAAACCCTACTATGTTCCTCCTTCTCCACTTTGTGTTGCCCTGTCAACTGAGCTGAAGAATTGCATCCTGTCTTTTTGTATGCTGCTTTCATCCGGTAGCCATCCATCACAGCTCTGCAGAACGGAGAGAGATCTCCAAGCCCAGACAAGCTACGGTATTCTGGTACTTTGAGGTGGGCTTTCTAGGTCTTCAGCTGGGAAAGAACATGAATGAAGATCTCCCATAATGTATCAAAACCCTCTACCTACTCCTCTGTGTTACAAAAGGCATTGTATTCTTTGCTGCCCATGGTTTTGCAGACCTTACTCTGTTAAGTAATAATAAGTGCTTTATGAGATCTATCTGAACAAGATCCAGACAGGAGAGCCCTTTGTAGGTCCTGATGAGTCTTAGCTACAACGAAGTAGTTTACCTCTACCAGGATGAATATACTGGGCATCACAGCACTTATAAACACAGAAAAAGAGAAAATTAAGTGGATTTTAGGCACCTTCATGGACAAGCAAGGATTTTGAGGATTTTAATCTTAGGCTTTGAGGGAGTCATAGTTGTCCCTTTGTAGAGTCAGAGCTCTGAGAGTAAGTTTTGGTGATTATTGCTGGGGCAGTTTTACACATCACCACCGTGAGGCCCCTGCCTCACCCATCTCCCACAGGTAAGAGACCCTGTAGCAAAAATGGCAAAACCAATATGGCTGTGCCTCAGCAGTTCTGATTCACGGCTCTGTGTGTTAACTTCAGGGCTGTTGAAGTTTGCACTAAGGCTGGAATATGAAGTGGAGCAGCTGGTGAATGAGCGCACGTTTGATCCAAACTTCTCTCTTCCTGCAATGGTGGCAGAAATCTGGCAATGGAAAAGGATGGGACAAGCAATGTCTGAAACTACCAGAGTTGCTTACTGTTGTGTGTGGAAGTGGATCCCTCAGCCTCTGTCTCACTTGCCATTTCCAAAATGGAGAGATAGTGCTGTAAGAACTAGATCTCTTAAAAAGGATAGGAGCAATTAAGCTCACATTAATATCTTAGATTTCTTCTCTTAGTAGCAGCATATATTTAAGTGTTTTGCAGTATTGAAGCCTGAATGCTAATTGTTTTGTAGACCGGAATTCTACATTGGTTTTTTTATCACATGAATTCTAATATATTTTTTTAGAGATGGAAACTGTTGAGTCTCCTCCAGTTATTGTAATGAACCTGAGCCCTGAGCTCAAACATCCCTACTGTTCAAGTCCTTGGCCTTCGCTTAAACCGAGACCAACAATCTTACTGAACAGAGGGAAGGCTTTGTAATCTCAGTCCACATGGTAGTAGGTTCATGTCAACTGTACTCGTTTTCCTTTGTGACATAAATAAGATTTCAGTTCAAGATTCCAGAGGTGAAGGGTTTTAAACTCAAGCTTAGCACTACCATAAATAAATAAATAAATGCTTGGCTACTGGAATTCTGCTATTCAATTTCAAGGTCCTATTAATCAAAATAAAATGAGCACAAAACCACAGCTCATAAAATATCATTCTGTTCCTATTTATATGAGCATTATTTATTTTTCAGAGTCAGGAGTGAGCTGAATCTTAGTGAAAGAAGCATCCCTGCAGGTGCTACAGAATGTCACTGGCAAATCCTACTGATCTGTTTTAAGGTGTAACCACACACAGATGTTTCTGTGCCTTCCTGACAAAGGTTACTGCTGCTGTAATAATGAGTGCAGCAGAAAAGATCTCATGCCTGCATCTCAAGTTCACAACTGAAATGCTACCTTGGTCGTTTCCTGTGGAGGTGATAAGCCCAAACACAGCAATTGAGATGACACCTCAGGAGGTGAGATTGTCACCGACATGATGTTTGGAACCCACAGTTACTTATTTCTTTAAATATTATTTATTTTAATTTATTTATTTAAATGAAATTACGGTTGTTTTAATAAGGAATAAAGCAGATAAAGACCTATTCTAATCTCTGTGGAACATTTCCTCCCAGGTGCTACTCCTTCAAAGCTGATGTGCACAGTTAGCTTAATGCATTGCAGGCTGTCCACTGACATGACTAGACCACATCCAGAAGTTACAAAAACTCCACTCAGATCAACAGGATCCTCCTGAGTTGCAATGGATTATGATCTCCATGAGCTGAAGTTAAGCCTATGAAAGAGATTTGGGCACCATTTAAGACAATCATGTTTCTGCTTTTGGCTGCAAGGCAAGAAGGACTTCACCCTACAGCATTAGCATTAATGGATGTACACCGTGATGCCTTAGGCTACCCAAGGGCACAGCAAGTATGTGGTCTGAATGGCCAAGGTACGCTGTACTGATGGGCCTGCCCACGTGTGTATAGACCTATTTCAGTCCGTTTATTTCAACGCTATTCAACCTGTATTACGAGAAAGTGAATTTGCTGGAGCCACTGAACTCTGTCATTCTCAGTTACTGTATCCCTTCCTTCTTTTCTTGTCCCAGATGCAGACAACTCTGTGTGGCATACTGAAAATGAGTTAAATAATTTCTCTCTAGTTTAGTTCTTTTGAAATATTGGAATGAAAATAATCCTAAAATATGCCAATATTGTTTCAACTGTCTTGCTTAACAGGGAAACAAATGCACTACTTACAAGGGCCTGTAGTGACAGGACAAGGGGTAACGGGTGTAAATTGAAAGTGGGGAGGTTTAGATTAGATATCAGGAAGAAGGTCTTCCCGGAGGGGGTGGTGAGGCACTGGAACAGGTTGCCCAGAGAAGCTGTGGATGCCCCATCCCTGGAAGTGTTCAAGGCTGGGCTGGATGAGGCTTTGAGCAACCTGGTCTAGGGGAAGGTGTCCCTGCCCATGGCAGGGGGGTTGGAACTGGATGGTCTTTAAGGTCCCTTCCAACCCAAACCATTCTGTGATTCTACGAACTCCTGAAAGAGGTTTCAGATGCAAGCTGAGTAGGAGATATATGGAAGGAGGCAGCTGTGCAGGGGTGTAAAATTTAAGTGTTCTCATTGCCAGTAAGCCTGTGGTACAACATCAGCCATTAAGTCACAGGACACCAGAGCTAACACAGGAGACAGACCATAGAACCAGGTTTCCTAATTCTGATATTCGCAGAATTATTGCTTTCTCTGAGGCTTTTAGATTAAAGTTGAATCATATATCTACTTAATAAGAAAACTGCTGACTTCTTTTCAAAAGAAATCCAGTGGGCTTTTTCCTAGTATTTTACCTCTCCTTTGGAAGATTCTCTGGCCTCCCAGTTATAGTGTCTAAATGAATAAATATCTGAATGCAACTATTTGTATGATAACTAAAACCATGCTGATGGAGTTAGTATACAAACCCCATTCCAATAGAAGTAGGTTCCTCTTTTTGTATGAGATAAAAAGATGTAGGTTAGATTAATTTCAGTAGTGGGTAAGTCCCTTTAGAAATATAACTTTGAACAATTCTGAGGCACCTGGGAGGGAAAAAGGTATATTCATAATACGTACAGATGGGTGCAATAAGCTCTAGTGTTAGCTGCATTTCAAAATAGCTTCACTTATTAAACATATGTATGCATCTGTAAACATAAATCCTATAGAGTGTAGTTAGATATTCTTCACTGATACATCTGTTCAATTACTACCGCAACTGATAGGTCTTAAACATGATAAATTGTGAAAAAAATTAAATGCCTAGCCCTGTGAGATAATAACTATCTGTAGTTCCTGCTGGCTTCAATATCTTTTAGAAATAGTCTTTAAGGACAGTTTTAAGAATTTGGTTAAAAACCTACTATGGACCCCTACTCTCTTCTT
>NW_010264725.1:28899-35538 GCF_000690775.1 Eurypyga helias
GAAAAAGAGGAGAAGATAGATTTGTCTCAGTAATATCTCAGTAATATCATGCTGTGCACATGGTATCTTTAGACTGATTTGAAACACCTCTGATGTGTCGTACAAGAACAATATTGACCACAATGCATGTTAATGATGGAGCTTCCTCTTTACATGCTCATGTCTTGGCCAATAAAATTCTTAACATTCTTTATGCATTTTCCTTTAATTCAATTTGGTTTGTATAATATGGGGGTGGGGACTGGGTTTTTGGTTGTTGTGTTTTTTATAATTTAAAGGATTTTAATTCAGCTAATTCAGTTACTGAAGTGCAGAAAAAGCTCAGACTGTCATGGGCCCTATCCATTCATGGTGGAACTGCAGGAGACAACAGAATTACACCAGCGATGAATTTTACTCATTGTGTTTCTTCCACTTAAATTTAATCAACCCTTTGTGAACCTCTTTCGACTCAATGGCATTATATGAAACAACTCAATGTGATACAATTCTTTTGTTGAAATTGCATTGATTCCTCTGGAGATGCAGATATCAACACAAGTCTATAAGATCTCTCCTTTAAGGTTACTAAAATAATTGTATTTTTATTTAATGTTTTTAGGCTTCTAGGTAATAAAATATCTAAATGAATTTGTAAATTAAACCTGGAATTAAATTGCATGAGTTCAGGGCTGTATTACTGCTCCCTGTTTGCACCAGTATCACTGAGAACTGAATCAAAGCGCTTTTTTTCCCAACTATGAACAACTGTACTTCTGAAATAAAATGTACTTACCTAGATTCCAGATCATTATTATATAAAATTCTGACAATATATTTTAATAAGTTTGATGAATTAGAGATATTTACTTATTTGGGTATAATTTTAAAATGCATTGGGAATACTAAAAAAATAATTCATTTCCATGTGGGGACAAAACATTATGAATTTAAAAAATTCATATTAAAAATTTAGTTGCTAATAGAATGTTAGCAGTAACATATAAAACAAGTCACTATAATTATTACCCCCTGCTGTTGGAAATAACTCTTTTTGTCACTGCTTGCTTCTGAGGCAGAAAAAATTATTCTGCGGTTCTTCCAACTGATGATGTCAAAGCACTGTGCAAACATTAGAGCTGAGATTAACAATTAGAGCAATTTGCTTAATATAAATCCAAGGTTATTTCTCATTTTTCTCCTTTTCTTTCAAGCAAAGGCATGCCAACACCCAACCAACAGATGGCCTGTATCCTTCTTGTGTTACTGCAACCATGTGTTTAAAAGGTGACCTCCACACCAGGTTACATGTCTCTAACATGGAGACACTAGCCTTGTTATTCTGCTTGTTCTGAGTTCCTTTTTTTTCTTCCTGACCTCATTTTCATGCTTGAGCAATTATTAAAACATTCATGTTGGAGAAGATGTGGCTTTCTTTAGACCAGATACCTAAGAGTACCTCATCTTTGTGACCTAACCCCAGAGAAGGCCTGTAGTTGAGGATCCTAAGCTAAGAGGGGTGTTCTCTCTGGCCCATCAACTGGATTTAACGGGTGAGCTGGAAAAGTGCCTCTTCTTCACATTCTGCTCCTTGGGAGCTTAGGAAGGTGTCCACTGGCTGGTTGATCCCTGAAAATACTTTCCTCGGCATCTGACTGTCTCCTGGACTTGGAAAGCATCCATGTCCCATCAGGGCTGAAAATATAGCAAGGAGTAGGTTGAACATTGGAATGAGCTCTCCAAGAACCTGGAAGGGTCTGGGCTTTTGGTTGCTGCTTGTTCAGGACAAGGGTCCACATACTGCACCACGCATATACATATTCATCATTTTCAGTGTATGAATAGCCCCACTGATATCAGTGGAACTATTTTAATTTAAAGAGAATGTACTTGTAACTGTTTGCAAAATCAGTGACATGGAAGCGATTCACATGCCTTTTGCCCAGTAGCTTGAACTCCCCCTTAAACTGGGCTATTAGACTCACAAGTCATCTTGTCAATATTAAGGCAGGACTTAAAACTGTGAAAGATTAATGGAAAGTGCTCGCTTTCGTGCTTTTTTTTTTTTCCTATGACAGGAATTTGAACTTACATTTTTTTAATTGCTTTGGGAGTTGGCTTTGTATGTGTGTCTGCGTGTAAAATTGGCCAGCACTAGCAATCCTGGTAAAATATTCATATGCAGTGTTCACTATATTTTCTTCTTCCCAGATACACTTTTTAAAACTTACCTACCTTATGATAATAATAAAATAAATATTATGTTCCTAAAATAGCTCTTCAACTGCAGAACAGATAGCAGACCCGTTCTTCTTGCAGTGAGCAACAGTGTACTTTCCAGCAACCGCCAAACACTATGAAAATGGTTTCATTTACTTCCAGAATTTGCCAAAAAACAGATGATGACTGAAACTGGTAATGACTATTTTCTATTCTCTATCCCTAAGTAATTGACCATTAATTATAATATCAATAGGCTGTGGATAAGTAAAGCAGACACATGTTAGGGCTACATTTCATTTGTAACTGTTTTGTATATATCATAAATCTCTAATATTGGGCTATTGTCACACATGATGAATTATTGTAAGCATGTCAGCACATAGTGGAAGTCAAGTACATTCAAATACTACTCAGTCAGAATTGAATTTGGCATGATAGTCTCATAAAAGGGGACTCAATTGAGAGTTTCCACTTGCCTGCTCTAAACTTGTCACTTGTAGGTGCTAAAGAGCTTGTTGTGTTGGTTTAATTAGTCAACAAATCGGTCCTTACTTGATTGCGTGGTCGTATCACATATGTTAACACTTCACTGTTTGATGGAGATATTAACAAGTGACAAGAGTCTCTTGGTCTATGGACTTTAAAGAAGAGAAGCTCTTCTATATTATTTCATTTGGTCCTGCCAATATTTATTAGATCATGCAGGCTGCAGGCTGCCAGCAAGAGAAAGACAACACAAACATTTTTCAGGGTTATGCTCATCTGTATCCCAGAGAAGGGTCACTAAACAATCGATGGTAGAAGAATATAAGTAAGATGAGTGTTTTCTACCACAGCTTAGAAATTCATTATTTGATACAGTTTGCTGCAGACCTCCTTGGAGCTTTTTTCACTTAAAGATAATTTATGACAAGAACAGAGAGGTTCTTGAAAATGCTATAGCAACTGGAGCTGAATGATGCCACTCTGGCACTAGATGCATAGTCACCAGAGGCCAGTAAAAAGGAAGTTTGCATTTGTATGAAGAACTGTATTAGTTAAGCATTCATCAGTGTTGTATAAAATATTCATATTACTTGGTGGTGGAAGATTAAACAAAAAAACTTCAATAATTAAAATGGCTTATTCCCAGGAGTGGGGGGCAGGGAAAAAGTTGGTCCTCTGCAAGTTTGCAAAAGGGCTTGTCTATTCACTTTTTGTATAGCAGCAAACAAAAGAGGAGTGCATACTTTATAGGCTCCACTTGTTTGACCACCATTCTGTTATAGCTTTTATCTGTGCTTTACCAGTAATCAGGTCTCTGAAGCATGTGCTGTAGCACAGGGAAATACATCACATATAGAAAATCTCCTTAATAATTTTTGGTGAGTCTCTTGCTAGAAAAAGACATTTAAAGCATTTTGATAGGTGCCATAAATGCTCTAAGTCATAAATGTTGACTGACTCGTCTTAGCAATATGTGAAGAACAGTAATCAGAGAGGATCTCTTTTACGTTTCCTCTTATAATTGTTATAGCTAATTTTATTTCTTTTATTTTTGCTGGAAAGCTAGTGAACAATTTGAATAATTCCCTTAACATGGAAAGAAATAATGATTCATATACATAAACCCTCATTGCTTCTATCTTCATCAAAATGTCGCCTCCCTGCCTAATTTTCACTGTAATGGTCGAACTGAACTTTTCCTTCCTTTAAAAGCATAGAGTGATCCTCAAAAGTCAGGGTCTGCTACAAGACAGCCATCTGAAATCACCCTGATTTTTTCACTGTGATTTTAGACTTTTCATGTTACTGGTGCAGGAAAATTCACAAATCCAAGGTAAAACATTGGCAATAAACTTCCTCATTAATAATCAATGATAAAACATTTTTTAAAACAGTTGCAGAGAAATTGCTTGCCTAAATTTCTCTATACACCACTTAGCAAAAATGTTAGGTGCATTCACAAGCTTCAACATACATATAAAAAATTAATTTTTTAAAATACTGAATTATTTGTTAATAAAAAACATGCATAGATTTTGGAAATGCAAATGCACAATCTTAGGAATACAAGTTGTTCTAATCTTTGCAGCCACATTGAGATCCCTCATTAGTGCAGATCATTTATTCATACACCTATGTGAAGACACACACATTTTTGTGAAAACAGTAAAATTATTTACTAATAAGCATATAAAATATAATGATAATTCCAAACTGATCTTTATTTATGTGAGTAGATTCTTGCCAAGTATTTTTATCTGCGGTTCTCAGATGTAATCTGCATTAGTTTGAATTGTTTTAATTAGTTTGCAAGTATTGTTCACTTGTTATTCAAGTATCTGGAGTTAATTGCCTTATATTGTTGTAATTTTTATTGCAATAACAATGAAGATGCCAAGTAGGAATTTAGGGCCCAGATATTCTGGAAGCATCACAAACACAGAACAAAATATGATCTTGCTTTTGTCTCAGCAATATTTACCTTTTTTTATAGCATAATATTTTTTATGGTGTATGGTCATATTGTGTATGCTTGGAACATGGATTATAAATTTCCAGATCTTTCAAATTATTCCTGCCCTGGGCAAGAGGCCACACCTTTGAGAGATGTTCAAATAAGAATCTTTGCCGAGATGCCCGAAGGCTCTTAGAGAGTTTGCAGTTGTGCCAATCCTTCAAATTGTTGGGGAGCTACTGTGAATTACTAAGTACCCTCAATTTCTATTGACTGCAGTGAACAGGGGAAAATTAAAAATAATTAAAACTGGAGACTGCAAAATGCATGTGAAGCTTTTCCAAGTGAGGGTTTGCAGTGTCCTAATTTGGTCACTAGTCTGGATTTTCTATGGGTTAATTTACCTTGATGTTTCTGGAAGTACCTCTCTCCCTGCGTACCACTTCAAAATTTTCTTCATTGCTTGTAAATTAAAAATATATATTTTTCACTCTAAAATGCTGGTTTACTCGAACCACTGATCAATTCCTCCTCTTTCTCTTTTCCAATCTTTCCTTTTTTATTTTTTTAACATGATATCTGTTTAATTGATTGGTTTTGGTTCTGATGCAGCACTACCCAAATTCCACCTCCTCTATACAAAGCTGAATAACTTTCCCAGTGCCACCATCATGAGTGACAGCTGTCCTTCCCAAAGCTGAAAGCAGAGACTATTGAGGTAAGGCTGGTAGGTCAGTTCAGAGAAGTAATGCCCACTCCACAGGTATGGGGGGGCTGCTGTTGTATCCCTCCAAAGCTACCTCCTTTCCAGGTTGGACAAGCCCCAGTCCCACAATCTCCTCTTATAGGGCAAGTGCTCCAACTCCTGACCATCTTGGTGGCACTTTGCTGAACTCTCTCCAGCTGACCATTACCTTTCTTGTTCTGGGGCACACAAAACCCGACCAAGTATCTAGATGTGGTCTCCCAGGGCTGAGCAGAGGGACATAATCGCTCTCATCAGCCTTCTGGCTGTGCTCCTGTGACTATTGCCCTGGATGCTCTTGTGCAGGGGCACACTGCAGGCTCATGTTCAGCTCACTGCCCACCAATAAATACCACCAGCTCCCCTGGGGAGCAGAGATGCTCCCCAGCCTAGCAGTTCCCAGCCTTTACTGCTGCAAGGAGCTCTTCCTTGCCAGGGGCTGGACCTTGCAAATGTCCTCACTGAATTTCCTAAGGATCCTGTTGGCCTGTTCCTCCAGCCCATCTTGTGTCCCTTTGGGTGCCAGCCCTGCTCTTAAGTACATCAACTGGTCCCACCAGTTTGGCGTCGCTTCACACCTGATGAGCGTGCACTCTGCCATCTGCTTCAGACCATTGATAAAGGTGGTTAACAGGACAGGTGCTGAGAGAATAGTGCTATAGTGCTCCATTTGTTACCAGCCTCTAGGTAGAGAATGATTCATTAATCACTGCCTCCTGAGCCTGATCACCCAACCAGTTATTTACTCATCCATTTGTCCAGCGATCCAGACAATAACATATCCACCTTGGATACAAGAATATTTTGGACTGTCCAAACCCTTGCTAAAGGCAAGATAAATGACATCCACTGCAACCCCTCATCCACAGACCTAGTCACAGAAAACAATAGGCAAAAGCATGATTTTATCTGCTGACTTTCCAATTACCACCTTCTTCGTACACCCATAAATGCATTCAAGGATGACTCATTCTGTGATTGTCCTGGAGACTGAAATAACACCTGTGCTTTCCCAGATTGTCCCTTTGGCCTGTTCTGAAGGTGGGTGCAGCATTTGCCCTTCTCTAGTCATCATGGACCCTGATCTCCATGACCTTTCAAAGATGACAGAGAGTGGCCTCACTATGATACTGGCTATAATATAGATTCCAACAGAGATAAGAGGAATCATGTCCTAAAAGCTTTGAAAAAAATATGAACTTTTTGCTATTCAAGCCACAATTGCATACTAGGAAATAATAAATAGTTTCAG
>NW_010264725.1:35569-42256 GCF_000690775.1 Eurypyga helias
AGGGAATTAGTTCAACAGGACAATTTGGGTGATTGTCATCACCCTGTCAATAGCCTGGAAGAAGCCCTTTCAATAGCCTGGAAACAGCCTTTTATAAAGAGTGGAATTATATGGAAAGTGTTAAAGAGAGTCTCTTTCTGAATGCTCTTTATTCTGTCCCTCTGGTTTCTTCTTTACATATGTTCATTGAGACACTGAAGTAAGTTCTTTTCACTATTGAACCAGTGCCACTATGAGAGGATGAATCCCATCCCCTTTTGACTCATACATTATCAATATAACTGTTAGGTATGCATTGACTGAAACATGTGCAGCTCTATTAGGACCAGTTCTTTCTGGCATAGAGAGATGCCCCATCACAGTATACATATGTATATGCATAGTCATTCTTCAGATTAGCCACAGCCACATCTTTGTAAAATGCTTAATTACCAGAACACAAAACACAGATTACATTTCCTCCCTTAATCAACTTCAAGATACAGTCGATTCTGCCTTGGGGCTGGAAGATCAATGTGATGACATCTTGAGAACCCTTCCAGCCCTATTACCCCTCTAATAAACAGGAAACAAAGAAATCAAATTGCCATCTATGTGTGCTTGGATTTCCTGCAGTGCCAAGCATGAGTTAGAAAAGTGATTCTTAGCTGTTGCTACTGAACTGTCTTTAACTATACAAGTAATAATCAGCCAAAGATGACAAGTGCACTGTTATTTGAAAGTACTGTTGACAATGCAGTAGTCCTCAACTAGTCTCAAGTCCTTAGAGAAAAAATTTATTTTGAAAGATAAAAAAGATAAAAAGATAGTCCAGTGGTATCCCTTCAGCCACATTTTTTTTTTTCTTTTAAAAAAAAAAAAGAAGAGTGAATTGTATTTCAAGGGAAGTTGTAGTCTAATATCAAGTGTTTGATCCTAACTAGACATTACATATCAGAAATGTATGGATAATCAGTAAATATCATGAGTGTTATCTGCTAATTAAGCTAAATATTAAATGCACAGTGTGGAGTTGAATTATCTTACAGTCTCTGAAATTCCTTGTCTCTTCGGTAGCTGCAAAAAGACCCTAAATGACTGGCCAGTATATGCCAATATACCAATTCCAATATATGCCTCTGGCCTTACAAGCAAAGTACAGAAACCCTAAAGTGTCATCTGCTCAGTGATTTTTGAAAGGTCTGTATGTGATCGCCCAGGTGTCAGGGCACTGCACGCAGAAGCATCCTCACAAGATCAGATACATAGTGGGTTTGTCTGGTCCATGCTTGGTTTATCAGGAGCTTCCCACCAGCCTGGTCCTACCCTGGCTGCTAAAGGAACGCAGAAGTCCAGCCAATAAGCAGGACCTTTACCCAGATGCCATGGTGAGGACAACGCTGGACAGATACTCTCTTTCTCTACTTCAAGATGACTTCTAGTATGTGTTCAGCTTTGCAATAAATCAACACTTGCACATTATCTGTGCAAAATTAAGGAAGTGATGGATCTACCTACAAATTAATTCAGATCAGTACTAAAATCTAATATATGTATGAAATATGATAAATGTAAAAACGTAGGGAGTTCACCTGCAAGGGATCCCACAAACTGAAAAGATGCAATTTATTGTATGTCAAGTTTAGTTATTTCTCAACAGCCACATAATGATTATAATCTCAATTACAAGTATTAACATTTCCTTTGGCTAGTTTCAGATTCTGCTATGTTTCAAATGCAAACAAGACGAAACTATACGCAGTTTAGGACATGCTTCAGGTTGCCATACCTGCACAATAGAATGCTGGCAGGTAGCCTTAAGTCACATATGCTTTAAGGAGATATAAGCATATGAACAATATGTCTGTAGCTTAATGGCTACTTTTGTTTTGCCAGAAAAGAATGAGCATGAACATATGCTCAAGTTTTCCATCAAAGCGAGGGCATGAAGGGCTGTCCTACTTTATTGAATATGTTAAGGGCAGAAGTTAATATGTGATTTGTCATTAATTTCACATTCTTTATTAAGTTCAAGGTGCCACATGGCACTTGCTCTAACAGTCAAAAGGTGCCATTTCTAGTTAAGTGCTTCCAACTAATTTTAACCAATTGTTCAGTCACACTTAATAGCATATTTCAGCTATTGATGTATGTGTGCTAAAGTGTTAAAAATAATTCTTAGTGAACTCTAAATGTTGGCAGAGCCACTGCAGGAGATTATTGTGAACTTCAATTTAAGACCATTTGAGTTATAAAGTGATTTCAGATTTCTTACCCTCTTGAAAAGCTAAGCATCTGCTTGGTACTGACTGGACAGCATATGTGTACTGTAAGGTCTGTGTTAAAACATCAGGAAAAAATTTAATCACATGTTTTATTGATTTTATGGTGCCTTTCATGGCTCCTTAGTCTGTACTCCAGGGAAAAGATTAGCCTGCAGAAAGGCCAGAAGTTTCAGGAATACTTGGATTCAGTGGTCCAGAGTCTTTCAAATAGGATCTCAGTATGTGTGCCTGCTAGCCAAGTTGCTTGGGTCTGTAATGCCAAATTAAATTCCAGTAGACAAAACTCAGATACTTTGGGTTGGTGTAGGATGTGAGGAATGGTAAATCATCTCTGAATTTACAGCAAAACATCAAATATGCGTATGCATGCAGATGCAGACAAGGTATATATGGTAAAATATGGAACCGTGATCATTTATTATGCTTCTATGATTATTGCACTTACCTCTTACATTTTCATCTCCTGAGCAGCCCTTGATTGCCACAAAAAAAGAGACAAACTTCCAGAAAAATATTTTCCTCTCAAAACTTAAATATCATCTCATTAATCCTCCCTGCCGTGGGGGAGACTATTACACCACCAGATAGGATGGCAAGACCCCAGAGGATGAAAGTCTTGCAGGCCTGGCAACACTGAACATTGAAGCTGAATATTTCTGGGTAAATACTTACGGTCACTTTTAACAGCTCCAAGTCCCTGTAACAGCAGCTGTTCTAAAAGTAATTAAATCAACTTGAAACTAAATATAGACCCAAAAAAATGTTTAAAGGCTTTCTAAAATAATTTTGAAGGGTTTTTTATCTGCTAGAAATTAGAAATTACTTCAATTAATACAAAAATATACTCCAACTGAGTCTATAAATATATACATATATATTTAGGCTATATGTGTATAGGCTATATATATTTAGGCTAAATATATTTAGGCTATGTATATTTTTATATATGCACATGTATATACACTGAAGAGTTTACAAGGATTTTTACAGAAGAATGTCACATCTTTAAAGGTCAATAAACAACAGAAGGTTTTGAAATCATGGCCATTAAAAATAACCCTCTAGGCAAGCATTTCCTTTTTTTCCCTGTGGTTAAAGTTTACAGGTCAAAATTGTGGTGGATCTAATCCTGGATGGAGAGCCAGTGCAGTATCTTAACCCTGGAGTACCTGAGAGTGCCCCAGTAATATTAAAAAGGGCAAAGCCCCATCTAGCTCTGGAACTTGCTTTAGGTCCTCTACGCACACCTGATAAAACCACTGAAGGTGCGTAATGTTCCTATTGGCCTTTATTCACTGTAAGGGCTAGGAACATCTATGCTGTAAATACAGCAAGGCAGCTATTCTCCTCTCCCAGAGGTGGCTTCCAGCCAGCTGTCCTCATTCCAGGTACATCCCTTTCATTACAAGATTGCTGTGCAGCACAATAGGGGAAGGAAAAAAAAAGAAAAGGTTTCATGAGTATGAGATTTACAGGGATGGAAAAGAACGTATATTAAAACTTAAGTGTTTTTTAAAAGTTGTGTAAGGCTCATATGGCTATGCTATTGCCATATCACTGAATAGAGAAGGAAACAAAATATGAAAACATCACTTCAAACCTGTAGTTAGGGCATTAGGGGCCTGATCCAATGCCAAGGGAAGACAATAGGGAGGGTTTGTATCAAACGCTGAATGCCCTCTGAGCCCATCAAAGGGATTATGGACCATTTGACGAATCTGTGTCATCCTGTGCCGGACTATGCTAATCTTATTGTGCCATTTCAATTGTGGTAAACATGCAGCTGATGCAAACATATTTAGGACTTACTTTTTGTCCAAATCCCTAAGGATTTATTGAGGGAGATCTAAAACTTCCCCTCCTTCTTGCATACCTTAGTATCGCCACTTACTGAAACATATACAGAACTTTAAAATTTCTTCACACAAAGTCTACATCAATTCCCTTACTTAGTTAAGAAAACCAAACTCGACCAAATCACACAGGATACTTGATGCTTCCTTCACAGAAAATATTTTACCCATTAATGAAAAGTTGTCTTATATAAAGGAATTCAATTTTTTTTTTTTTGATTGGCGTTAGACTCACAGACAGACAGAAATAAGCTGCCATTCTTCCATTTGATAGCCAGACGCTGCCAGTTGTTGCTAGGGCAGTCATGCTGTTAAATTAGGTCTAATGAACGAGTAATTGCTTTAGGTATAGTGAACCATTTCAAAGAAAACAAGGATTCTAATTGATTTGCAATTTGTTTGGCACATTGCATTGTCTGGGGCTATTGATTAGTCTTCTGGATTTCACACTGCATGTGTTTCCCTTTATTAAGGGAATAACAGGTTACTGATTACTTTCCTTCTGGGTTTAATGTAGCGGTTAATGTCTACTTTGTTCTTGTGTCATGTCACAGGCAAGGAAGGAATAATATGCAAGTGGGTGGCCCTTTGCTAAGAAACTCCCCTGCTGCTTTGAGCTGTGTACTCTAAGACATGCTGAAAAGCAGATCAAGAGAAAGGGTTAGAATAGCAGGACTCACAAGTTATGGCCTGAGTCAGGCAAGACCCAGGCTAGAAACTTGGCTTTCCTTCGCCATCAAAGCACAACACAGTATGAAGCGGTTGGTGGTAGATTTGTTCTTGTTTGATTATATGTCTCTATATAAGGAAACATACTATGGTTTTATATGCCTCGATTTATATACAGCAGCATCTTAAATAAAGAAGCTTATAACATATTTATCCTTTTACTGCAAGAGATTTACTCCATAGCATACATATGCTGGATAGTGTGCCATTACTCATTTTAAAACTACCTTGATTTGTAAAGCAGTGAGTTCATTTACTTAACAGCTTTGTTCCTTTCATAGGACAACTTTTTATAACATCATTACTGTTTATTAATGTGTAATTAATTTCTAATTTCTTAACATTCTTAGCTAAAAGTGTAATCTTTAGCACACCTTTAACGGGTATGATGGTAAAATAAAACAGGGTTTGTTGTCCTAAAATTGATCATGGCTCTGGAGATTACTTAGCTTCGTATTTTGTGCCCCTGTGTGTTGGGAACCAGTACAAATGAAATTAAATATAGGCATTTAGATTACTTACAGGGTCAAAAGAACCATGATTTTTTGTCCTTACTATGTGTCTTCTCTCTCAGAGGGATCAGCCATGTGTCATACGTGTATCTGAAGATCTCTACACAAGTCCGATCCAAAGCCTGTTGAAGTCAACCGTAAACCTCTCATTGATTTTCAGAAGCTTTTCCCAGTGAGCCCATCAACTTTCTTGATTCATCTCTTGAGAACCCATATATCATTTCAACAAGTAACATAAGTTTCATTGCCGGGTGAGCCACCATACAGCTAAGTACCCTAAAGCTCCAGGTAGCACCAGTGGCACCAAGTGAGCAATCTCAAAAATCTAGACTTTGCTCCATGTGCCAGGATTTGAAATTTATACTGCTGTACAGGTATTTTCGCTGAGTTGTTATAAAGATTATTTTCAGTAATTGCCTGCACACGTTGGCTTTTTTTTTTCTAAAAAGGTCTATGATACATCTCTGCAATACAACATCAGTCATGTACAGTTTAGTCCAAAGATAAATTTAAAACTTAGTAGCTCATGGTCTAGAAGTTGCTGATTTCTAAGTATTTGCAGTGGGATACAGAGCAGCTATGACTTATCTTAAATTCATCCTGAATACCAGGTCATCCCAAATGTCTTAATTAAATCAGTTCCACACTTTCAAACCCCTGTTAGACTGAAATTAATGAAGCCTGTGGTCTAGTAGGCAGAAACTAAGGAATAGTGTCAATGGTGGAAACAAAAATAACAGCAGCCACAAAAATATTATGGAATCATGTTTGGCAACCATTTGGCATGCACCAGGTACAGCATATAGTGCTCTAAAATTGTCACTGCTATTTTGGGATGCCCTATGTAATTCATTTTTGCTACGCCCTTCACAAATGATGAACCATGATATATGAAATATATATACCAAATACCAGATATATACCAAAATAATTCTTATAATTTAGCAGATGATAATCTATTTCTTTCTATATTTTATGATCTGATGACATCAGCATGCCCAAGCCATACAAAATGTGTACTTAGGTATATATGAAACTGGTAATTAAATATATTTTGTACCATATGGGTGTCCTAATGTAATTGTAAAGTAAGATAAACCATAAAATTTTAATTCCGCTGTGTTTGTATTTTAAGCCTTCTGTGTGGTAGGGGAAGTCTGGGATGGGAGCTAGATGGTGCAACTGTTCAATAGTTATGGTGGGCCACAGGCTTGAGACTAGTGATCTGGGGAACTTGCAGACACAATGCAAGAGAACTGACACATTAATATCTCTTGCTTCCCCCAGCTTTTGATTCAGAAACATAAACCTGAAAAGGAACACTTTCAG
>NW_010264725.1:42270-57008 GCF_000690775.1 Eurypyga helias
ATATCCATAGCTTTTAAGAACTGAGATTAGAGTCCAAGCATACTCCAATTACAGCCTTTAAACAAGATTATATAAGGCTAAATGTGAGCAGTATAGTAGCAAGTATCCTAACATTAAATGACTTGGACATTCCTAAATGACATGTTACAGTCCATCATTTGGACCACCATATGCTATTGGAGAAACTCAAGATGGCTTTAATGGGGATGATCTGACCTGATCTCTTTCAATAGAGTATACACATAGAGGTAGATTGCTGTGTTAAAATGATTAATTTCCCCCAATTCAGGGAAATCTTCTATGCACTATGTATGTGTGTTATCACTATGCAACCTTAAGCTTGTAATTTCCTCTCTCTTTGTTCCCACCAGGATTCAAATGTGGCATTTAATTCTCAACGAAATGATGTGGCATGTGACAATGAATCAATGATCAGAAGTGATTCTACTTTTTACCTTTAGTTACAGAGTTTGCTGTGGAACAAAGGCCACGAGGTGTATCACAATGTACAGATACTTCACTGACGAATTCAAGAGCCAACATGCTGTTGTCAGAAAGGTTATTATGTAGTTGGTGCCTTCCAGTGAAATCTTTTTTTCTGCTCAGTGGGGGGACTTACAGGGGAAATTCTGTTTCATGAATGTTCTAAATCTTCTCTTGTGTTCAAATAGTCAAGTTTTATGCCTAGGTCTGCAAAATTGTGTATGCTGTGGGGTGGTCCAGGATTCTGGCTTCTTAGCATCCAGTAAAAAAACTGGCTGCCAAAGGCCACACCTCCCTTCTGACCATATGAAGGTTTGTGTACAAGACAGCTGCACATGCCCAGATTTCACCCTGAAATGGGATTTCCATGCACCCAGGGAAGACATTGTGCCTGATAAAAGAAGTAATGCCAATGCCCCTGTGGAGAGTATTCTGCTTCTTTGAAAATAATTGAAAATGTGCTAGGACAGAGAGAAGGAATGTGAAATGCAAGACAGCTGAGCCTAGTGCTTGGGATAATTGTACAGGTTGAAGAAGCCATGGGTTCTCTCCTCCTGAGTGTTTTTCTGTAGTTTATCCAACAGCTACAATTCATTGAAGAATGAAGAGTCTCCACTTTCCTAGTTAGCCAAGTTCCCTAATTTTTAGAAGCACCTGTGAAAATGTACAAAAAGTGGACATTTACATATGGAAACGAAACTCAAAGACCAGCACCTACGTGAAGTTTTTTGTCTCTGACACACATCTGGTAAACCAGACGGGGAAAAAATGTACCAGGGAGAAAAATAGCACTTGTGATACTGTCTCCTACTTTAGCAGCAGAAGCAACAAAAATAAGCATGTATCAATGCCTCAGTTACCCAACACATCACTCACTATGTTAATATAAGTCCTTCTTTTGTGGGTGAAGCTGAAACTTAAATTTGTGAATTTTGCATCAGCCTCGACTAGCAGAGTTAAAATCACACTCTCCTGCGTACTGGACTCTGTCTCACAGGGGATGCAGGCAGGATACATCTACCTCATGGGCCACTGCAAAGCTCAACTTACCACTATGGCTTATCATTGACAACAGAAAGATTCTTCTTAACATGATAAAAACAGCAATCTCGACATGCACAGGAGTTTTTTTCAGCTAAAATTTAAGTTTCTATAGACATTGAGTGCCTGTAGCTTTAAGATAGAAACCTTGAGGACTGCCCCCTTTGATGTAGATACTTAAACAACCTATGGGTGGATAATTCAGTCTGTGGCTATAGAGTTTAGTTTCTCAGCTGATATATATGAAAATATTTTCATTTCCATGGTTTAACCCCAGACAGCAACTAAGACAGTGGCCCACTAACTTGCCCCACAGTGGGATCAGGGAGAGAACCGGACGAGTAAAAGTGAGAAAACTCATGGGTTGAGATAAAGACCGTTGAACAGGTGAAGCAAAAGCCACTCACACAAGCAAAGTGAAACAAGGAATTCATTCACCAGTTCCCATCAGCAGGCAGGAGTTCAGCCATTTGCAGGAAAACAGGGCTCCATCACACATAACAGTTACTTGAGAAGACAAACGGTGTCATTCCAAACATCCCCCCTTTCCTCCTTCTTCCCCCAGCTTTATATGCTGAGCATGATGACATATGGTATGGAATACCCCACTGGTCAGTTGGGGTCAGCTGTCCCATCTGTGTACCCTCCCAACTACTTGTGCACCCCCAGCCCACTCACTGGTGGGGTGGGGTGAGGGGGAGAAAAGACCTTGACTCTGTGTAAGCACTGGTCAGCAGTAACAAAAACATCCCTGGGCTATCAACAGTTTTCTGCACAAATCCAAAACATGGCCCCATACCAGCTACTGTGAAGAAAATTAATTCTATCCCAGCCCAAACCAGCACACCCTCCATCCCTTATTCCATACCATTTACGTCATTTTCAGGTCTCACATTACCCAACATATTATTACTCACCACCACCCTTCCCATTCTTTGATATAATGCACAGACATCATTCCCTTAGTCTATGGACCACCCCTGTAACATGTCTGTAAAGTGTCCATAAATGTCCACAAATGTCCCTTGAGTTCAATAAGTCCATGAGTATGGACTCCATCTGTTATGGTGGTCACTCAGGAATGGAGAGATGGTGTGTTGCATGGAGTTTATGGGCACCAAAGCCAGCTCGTATCAGGTGACTTCTGCATGTGCACTGCTTCTTGTAAGGCTTCTCTTCCCTTGGTTCCGGTGGTTTCTGCTATAGTCATTCCCATAACACACAAATCATGGGTCACAACAATTTAAAGGTATTACCATTACAATCTCCAGCCCTTGTCCCTTTGGACCAGACCATCATGTTTAACATTGCAATGAACTCCTTTGCTTGCCCCTGCTCCGGCTTGGACTGCAATCCCTTACGGTATACCTGCTCCAAGTGGAGCCTTATCTATGAGCCACAGTCTCTCCAGAGGTATATGTGCTGCAGCATAGACTTAGCCATAGCCACGGTTGCTTTCAGATGTACCTGTTCCAGCCTGGCCTTCTCCATGGGCTACAGTCCCTCAAGAGTGAACCAGCTCCAACATGGCCTTACCCACTGCTCCAGAGTCCCTCCAGGGATGTTCTTGCTCTGTTGTGGTCTTTTCCATGGCCACATGCTTTGAGGTGCTCCAGCATGACCTCATGCACACCCACTGATGTTTCAGGGTGTACCTTCTCCAGTATGGACTTATCCACAGCCACAAATGCTTTGAGGTATACCTTCTCCAGCGTGGACTTATCCTTGGGCCACAATCCCTTCAGAGGTATACCTGCTGCAGCACAGACATAACCACGGCCACAGATGCTTCGAGATGTACCTTCTCTGACATGGCCTTATTCACAGCCACAGACACTTTGGGCTGTCCTGCTCCCACATGGACTCATCCACAGTTCAGAGTACCTTTGCCTCAAGTTCACACTGGAGTTCCAGTCTGTCCAGTACAGCAGCACAGAAACAGCAGCGATGCCCTGGCCATCTGCCAGCCCAGGCACATCACCACTGCTGTTATTAAAATATTCCCAGGCACAGCAGTGAGATGATCACCGGTACAGCAGTACAGCAAGCAGCAAAAACAAAAAGCAGCTGCTAATGGGCACCAGACTCTAACATATAGGCAAGCAAGCCCCATGGCAAGCACAGGAGTCTTTGAGTACCTAAACAGCAATAACAGCTATAAAGCTGATCTAGCACATTCCAATCAAACTTGTTGTTATCTGAAACCCTTGAAGCCCCACTTTGGGCACTAAAAAGGACTGTCGCGGCAGCAACACAGCCGTTGTTGCCAACACTGGCAACTAAGCACCACACAGCCATTCGTTCACTCACTTGCCCCATGGTGAGATGGGGAGAGAATCAGGAGAGTAAAAGTGAGAAAACTTGTGAGTTGATATAAAGACAGTTTAACAGGTAAAGCAAAAGCTGTGCACATAAGCAAAGCAAAACAAGGAATTCATTAACTACTTCCCATTGGCAGGCAGGTGCTCAGTCATCTGCAGCAAAGCAGGGCTCCATCACTCTTAACGGTTACTTGGGAAGACAAATGCCATCTCTTCAAACGTTCCCTCCTTCTGCCTTCTTCCCCTGTTCTATGTCATGCAGAGCATGACATGCAGAGCATGACATCATGAATATCCCTTTGGGCAGCTGGGGTCAGCTGTCCTAGCTGTGTCCCCTCCCAGCTTCTTGTGTACCTCCAGCCTACTCACTGGTGGAGTGAGGAGCAGAAAAGACCTTGACTCTGTATAAGCACTGCTCAGCAATAACAAAAACATCCCTGGGCTATCAATGCTGTTTTCTGCACAAATCCAAAACACAGCCCCATACCAGCTACTGTGAAGAAAATTAACTCTATCCCTGTCAAAACCAGCGCATCATTGAAGTCCACAGAGGTCATGGTCACCATGAATATTACCTTAAATATCAACTAGCTCCTCAGAAATTGAATGCATTTTCTATTCTCCTTTTCATTAGTTGTTCTCTGTCACTGATGGTAATATTGCATGGAAGCCACAGAACTACTGAGCCTAGTGTGCAGGGTACAGCTGAAACATGCCTGACTGAGATCCTTGCTCTTGTAACTGATCCTTTACCACTATTGCCATAACTGAAGGCTTGGACTCCATAGTTTAGTTTCACTCTCCTACCTCACTCTGGTCTTCTCTGGGAAAATCACACCTGTCCCAGAGAATGGTTTTATTGCTTCTTTCTGACTTCCTTTGTGTGAGTACTTTTATTAAAATTTAAGGTCAAAAACTACAATTGCTGAGACAGCTTACTTCTCTCTAACATGGCTTTGCTGGTTAGTATGCACAGGAGCAAATCACATTTTAAAATATTTTAAAAACATGGAGGAGCTTTAAAGAACTGTTTAAAAAACTGCTCTTGGTTGGGTGCCAGCTAGAGATGCCATGCTGATTACAGAAGATTACATAAATTCCCCAAGCCTTATTATCCTCTCACACCTATAAAATTGGGAAGAATTCCACGGGAGTCACTGGAGTTACACAGGTGTAAGCTTGTGCTGGAAAAGAATATGACCCTTCTGGCTAGCAAGCTAACAGTGTTTTCAGTGGGTCCAGTTATCTCTACCTACCTGCTAATACAAAAAAAAAATACCCAAAGAAGGGTATGATCTGTCTATGTAAATACTTCAGTCTTCACTGATCTCAAATGAGTTGCACAGATGTATGTGTCAGCTGGATTTTGACCTGAATATGTAGGGAATAAAAAACCAACTCTTTGGCATCTTTGCTGTAGCAGATTACTGAGTTTTTTATACAACATATATTGCTCAAAACAAAAGATGACTAGAGCAGGTCAAGACAACATTCCAACTAGATCTTCTCTGTAATGTTCTAATGGCCTAGAACGAGGTGTAAGATGTTCAAGGAAAAGCCATGTACGTGCGGAAACTTTCCCTGCTATACAGTTGCACGTTCTGCCAATTCCAGAGCCTGAGGCCACATGAGTAGGTTCTGTGGTAATGAGTTCCACAGCTTAACTATGTACTATAAGAAAAAGTCACTACTTTTAAGCCTTTTAAACTGGGTGATTTTATTGGGTGTCCCTCAATTATTTTTTAAGAAGATGCAATTAGTTTTCTTCACTCACTTCCTCCCCACCACCTACAGCAGTATAAGCCTCCACTGTATCCCAGTCAGTTGTCTTTTCCATACTGATCAGTCTGCTCAGTTATTCCCAATTTAAATACCTTTCCACACCACTGCTCATCCTCGTTGAATTCATTTTCTGTGTCTGCTGTTACTTTCTTTTGAGGTGGCTTGCAAGACCAACATAGAATATACCAGATGAGGACATACTGTAATTTGTGCATAATAGCCCTTACTCTTTTCTAGGTTTTGGGTTAGGGTTTGATTTAGGTTGCAAGTTTTTTTTCATTTCTACAATATGGACCATACACTAGTGATGATTCTGAAGGGTTCCTAGTAGGATTGTGAAGGCCTTTGTAAATCAAACAACTCCAAGGATAACACCTCCACGTGTTCACATGAAAGTGATCATGTTCCATGATTCTTTTTGCATTATTTAGCTGACAGTAGTAACAAAGAGAATAACTTTGTGACCTGCCAGCTTTCCACAGGCTGCCATCAAGAGTTCCACAGGCAACCAGTGGCCATGAACCAATGACTGGGAACCCAATTGCAAAGAATAATTCATAGTAATTTTTTCAAAAAGTTGGGATGATCCTATGGTCTAGCAGTGTAAAAATGCCTTAATCCCCTTGCTGTGGTCCCAAGCTCTCAAATAAGATGAGAAGTTCTTACTCTACAAAAGAATCATGTATTTCTTGAACAATACAAAGTTGAGAATAAAAACAAATTTGTTCCTTAGAAATTGCCTAGTGAAGCAGTTGTTTCATACTGCCTGTTGAACATTTGGGTAGACTGATTCAAATGTTAAAGCTGTGTTCAAACCAGAAAAAATAAAAATAATAAGCTGTCAGAATAATTACTAAGAACATACAAGGATTATACAAAGTAAACTGCAGCCTGCAAAAAGAGAATTGCATGTTAGCTAATTGTTAATTTTAGCAATTGCAATGGCTAATTACTGTGGCACACATTGACTATTAGCATGATGCCCCAGCACCTGCTTTCTCCAATGAACAGATTTCTTCATTGCTCGTGCAGGAGCAAAATGTGTAATTATTGGCCATCATTGGGGCGATTTTTCAGTGATTCTTTTGTGTGATGTGAATGACGCATAATGACATATTTTATTAGAGGGCAAATAGCTGTTTGTTAATGGAAATGATTCGAAATCCAAGAAACTAGGAGCTAGGAGCATGTTTTCAGTATCAGCATGAATTCAAATGTATTTTCTTTTAACTCTTTATAAAAGAAGCATAGAAATCAAATCTAAACTTAGTATAATATATTTAATGATATGTGCAAACACAGCATTGATTAATTGCCTCAAATGTTTTCAATGCTACACCATTTCATTTGTTACAGCAGTCTGCTAAATTTATGCATTTCTTATTTAAACTCTTCTTTCCTGGGCATATAGTGTTAGCAAGATTATGTGGCTTGTTCCTCATTTACTGGGGAAAAAAAATCATCTTTGTAACTTAAGCAACAATTATGGGCTTTATGAGGCACATTTTCATTGCACACATTGTAGAACACAGTGCACTGGCATTATTATTCCTGAAAGTACATGCTTGAATGTATCTATCAAGACCCAAATGTCAGCTACTGAATAGATTATGCATAGTTATCCAAAACAGAATATAGATACATAAAATCTCAGCAACAGAATACTCAATTTCTGAGAAAAGATTTTTATTAGATAATCTGCATGATGCTTTTGAAGAACAATGCAAATGAAAAAATCATGCATGAACCTTAGACTACAGTGGTGTTTAAAACAGCAAAATGCTTTGTCGTTTTTGAAGGACAGGTTATAGCTAGAATAAGAAAGCTGGCCTTTTCATTTTGCTGTTATTTGAAAACTGTTCAAAACTGCAAAAAAAAAGGGGGGGGGAAGGGGTTACTAGGGGACACAGTTTGCTGAATTCCACTGATGTAAATCTAGACTAACTTGATGGAAGACAGTGAAGTGACTTTGGATATCCAAGGAAAGCAGAAGCTTTGTGAAACTTTCAACAATAAGTAGGAAACCTAAGCCTCTTCTAGACTCTTCAGATAATGAAGCCAAAAATTTAACACTACCTTAGAAGCATAGTAACGAGATTTTTTTTGGTATCGTTGATTTCATTCCATTTTGACAAAGATCCTGTCCCTGAACTTTGATTAAATTTGACCCAATTTACAAAAACACAGGTTAGATGGAATTCAGACCTAAAGGATGCATATGAAATGACTGAAGTAAACTCGGCTTTAAAAGCATATTCAAATAAATAAAGAAATAAAACACACACATAGTAGGTGTAATAGGAAGATACAGTAAAGGACCATACCTTTTACATTTCTCCTACAATTGCATACGATACTTGTATCTGGTTTTTAAAACTGCGGTTTCAAAGGCCACCGTAAGAAAAATTAGGTCAACTCTACGTACACTGAAAATCTGGCTCATCCCATGTACCGAGTCTGAGTTATTTACAAACTTGAGGAATAAACTGTGAATGGGCACTTCCTCTTCTCACCCAGGGCCTATAGCTTCTGTGCTGTTGCAAGATGTAGATAAGTTTGGTATTCAGGTTCACTGTTTGACCCATTAAACTGGTATTGAGGTATAATTTGTGTGTTTTCCCAGTACGGTTGCACATAGAATGGGGTTCATTTCCACAAGTTTGAATAAATTTATCCAGTTCAGTGAACCTGTTGTTAAGCTTAGCAAAACTCAGTAGGTGGCTTTAAAGTCCTGTAATTAGCCCATTACATAAAATCTGTACTTTAGATTTTTGCACATTGGTTAATAACTGTAACGTGCTTCGTATATATAAATAACATTACATTAAATGATGCAATATAAAGGAATTAAAGGCCAAAGTAGTTAAATAAAATACTTGAAGGAGATCTCAAATTAGCATGTTTAATTCCAACTCATTGAACAGGAAAAGGCTTTAGCCTTACTGTACCACTTCCATACAATGTGCAGAATAGCAGATATTTAGTCTCCATTTTACATAAGGTCGCTGTCATCCCTGACCTCTGTGTGACTTTGGAAAAATGTTCTAATTAGCTTGTTTCTTTTAAAATCTAATCATTACAATGTCTAAATATAGTCATGAATTACCAAGACAGCACTTGCCTCAACAATTTTTCATGGTTTGTACATAGCTAATTAATTCTTGATCCTTAATTTTTGCTTTCCAAATGAAATATGTGAGGAAAATTAAGCCTACAGCTAATTAACCCATGCAGTACTTACTGTTTCATAGCAAAAACACTCACCTTAAAGTTCAAGCTTTTTAGTAGCTGTAAAAGTAAAACACAGCTTTGAATCCTATTGCGATAGGTCAAAGTTCCACTTCATTGTGACAGATTATTATGTTTTTTAGTTTTAAATGCTGAAAAAATTATGTAACCAGGATCCCAGACTTCAGTTCTTCTTCAAAACTATTAATGAATTAATATATTGAAAGATAATGTTACATATATCATCATTATCTTTTTTGATTTTTTTTTCTATTCATATATAAAGAATAATATGCAACATATAGCCCTCTTCAGAGATTCAACATTATCAGTGCATGAAGAAATATATTTCAGGAGTTTTGTATATAAAAGGAAACTTGCTCAGATTTGATCACATGAAAAACTCAATAGCTCTAGTTTGCCAAGATTCATAAATGCACAGATTCTAGTGGATGAACCTGTCCTTATTTATGTGTTCATACTGAATTAATAGTAAATCAATGGTTTCGTTTGATCTCAGCCTGAAGCCAGATCTCATTCAAAACCCAGATCTCATTCATTTGTAATTTTAGGATTCATCAGCAAATTCACAGAAAAAGCCTGGATAAACAACTTTATGATGCTGCATAAAAAGAAAAAAGAATGAAAGTGACAAATTTCACACATTTTATTTTGCTTATTGTGACATGGCAAGCACAGCTACCCCAATTTCCAGTTGTGTTCTGTTTATCTTGTGCCAATTTACACCATCCTCTTTGAGTGACTTTGGCTTTTTTCCCATTTAATTTATTGTGACTGCCCTACAGTGCTCGCTACATTTTTCATTTTACTGAAAATCTTAGTTTACAACTAACATGATTGCTTCTTCATGTATCTCACTACATTGTCTCCTTTTTTTTCATATATTTTGACATCTGGAGGATTTTTGTCCCTTGGCCAGACATATCCAGCCTTGGAGCTAATTCCATTCTCAGTCATACAGTTGCATTTCCATCTGGTTCCATACAGAGCTGACACCATAAAATTGCAGTAAAATTTGACCTCTGGTATAAACCAATGTATTTCTCATAGATCTTTCTCACTGTGTTTAGAGGTAACTGAAATGTTGAAGAAAATATCAAATACAGTATCAAAACATCAGAAAGTAAGACTAAAGGGTGGAATAACTTGCATTGACTGAGTATTCTGTAATTTGTGCAAAATGAATCAATTCAACAGTTCAACAATTTTAAAGAAAAGTGAGAAGAACTTGCAGGAAGGAAAACAATCTGTAGGAGACACAAGACAAGCCAGGTGGATCTTTCTTGTTTCATTCCGATATATTCCCAGTCCTTCATCCTGTCTTGTAAAATACAAGTCCTTCGATTACCTCTGAAGGCCAGGCTAACGCCCTGTTATGCTGTTTTCCAACACTTGTTGAGATCTTTTTTTCTGACAAATTTGAATAGAATCTGTTAAGTACACCATCAATTATGCTTCTTTACACTATGGATCTGCTTAAGTGAAAGAGCTAGGAGGTCCCAGCATATGGGTGATTTTTGTGAATGGAATACTTGATTCAGTTGCTCAATTGACCACAAGCATGAAGTCTACTCGTGGGGAAAAGTTACACTTGAGGGTGAATCTGCAAGACCACTAAAGGGAATATTACTAAATGGAAGATGAGGAAGACTGTTTATTCTCACTAACTCATTGTGTAAATGTACATATCATATCATCAGGCAACACTTCACCACATTCATCCTTGTCATTCAACACATGACCACATTCAGGAAAGGAACTGAATCCATTTTACAAGATAGATGTGTCTTATCATATCCGGAGAAGGTTTTTTCCCAGCAAATAATTTGACCTCAACAGAGCACTTTTAGTTCCCTGTTTCTAGAAAAGGGGAAACATATACAGATAGATGACTATTTGCCTAAAATTAAACCTCTGAATATATACATGGCAATATATTAAAACTTCCTCAAATGTAGAGAAATGTGTATGTTTACTTTGAAAATCAGGTCTACACAGTGAATTAGGTGCCCATCTTTTGGTTGTACACGTGTTGCTAAATATCATACCAGGTTATCAGTTGCCCCTGAATCAGTTCTAAGGTTCCTGCATCTCTGAAGCTTATCAGTGATACCTATGAAGCAGCAAAAATACCAGATTTTATTTCTGGTTGCTTTTGGATCAAGAAATTGTTAATGACAACATATCTGGAAGCATCTACCAAGTTTAAGGACTTTGGCTGACTATTGATTACAGTATCTTGGGCTATTTAGAAAATTAACCACTGAAGCACAGAAATGTATAAATAACATTGCCATAAAGGTAGCAAAGGCAGAAAAAATCTGAGGTGGAAGAAACTGCAGTTTCATTCAGTTTTGGTTTCTGGCTGAACAACATTATTGGTGGTTGCCAGGGCTCGATTTAATTAAGTCCTTAGTTTTCCCAGATACACACAATGATTTTGAAATGTGGGCTTTTAACAATTCTTGACTACTTTTCCTTATATACTGCATTAAAGACTAACAGAGCAAAGATGTTGAAGAAGCGGCATGTTCTCTGTTGCTCTTGATTGTACTTTCCCGAAGCTGACACAAAAAAAAGTCCACTATAAACTTCCTTTTCATACTAGAGCTTACATATAATGAATAATATTCAATATTATTCAACATTACGCAATATATATTGAAAACATGTTACCTGGGAACATTTTGTATAGACCTAACACAAAAGACATTGGTTTTTTAGCACTACTATTAGGAAGGCACTGGTCATGACTGAATAATGAAATCTGAGTGTAACTTTTTATTTAAATGTAACAGACTGCCCATGAGTGCTCCAGTACAACCCATTACCACCACACTCCCCAACAGCTGCCAAAGACAGAAGTAAAACACAGAAATTATGGTACATGAGTTTATGCAATGCATGTGATAATTACTGTTTGATCTTTCAAATTTATAATCTAAATTGTAGAAGTTTTAAGTATCCTGGGGAGTTTTGAATATCTTACAGAGCCTGCTGCTTTCTCTATCTTCTGCTAAGACAAGCTCGCTTTATACTGTGAATCTAGTTATGGATACCTCAAAAAATTGAATGGCATACAGCTCACATAGCAATTAATACACTTGATTTCATCTAACATCTTGGGATGGTTGAAAGCTAGAAGATAGTCCCATGGATTCCATTGGGACAACTATAATTTTTGTTTTCCAGTAATATAAATCTCTAGGAGAAAACAGTGCAAAGTAACTGGCTTCAGAGAAGCCAGAGGACCTAGCCAAAGATTTTTTTCTAGCTGCTCACACAATGTGAAGGGACACAACGTAGGGGAGACTGAACAGTGACCACTCTCCAGCTCAAATGAGGACACATTGGTACTCAAACGAATACAAAGTTTGAGTTAGAAGGGATGCTTCTGTGGTAGATCAGTTTCTTTCAAAAGTACAAACACGATCTGAACTTTCACAGAAAATATCATGGTGGGCAGAGAGCATGTCAGGCTGCCAAAAATATATGGTAAATATGACACTGCACTGTCATATTACATATACATTATTACCATCACTGATGTGGAATCTATGCTTCTACCAGCATATAAACTCATGGTATCTGTTTCTAATATCATCGAGTAAGTTAAGAGAAAAAAATTCTGTATAGATCATTAATAACAAATACTTTTGATTCACAAAACACTCGTGCTAGAAGCTGATGAAGATCTAAAACTGCAGTTTTTTTCATTGGTAATTTTTACACTTGTTCTACTCATTTTGTGGGCTAGTTGTGCATTTTCTGACAAAAAGATCCATTAAAAAATAGATATCAGCAAGTAGGAACAAAAGAAAGGTTACCAAAAAGAGTATGACTCCTTAATACAGAACATGATGTATTTCTTATGGACACCAGCTAATTTTATTTTACAGTAATTCCTTCTAAAATATATGAAATACAAACTGACTGCATGTAGCTCAGCATTGCAACCAAAAAATCCCTGCAGACAAGATACCTTAATGAAGTGGAAAGAGTTTTGAAACATGCAGTGAGTGCAGCATCAGCCCTAAACAAGACACAAGGATTGTATTATTATTTTTAACCTATTATTGCATACAATCAAAAAGAAACCATATTTATTACCAAAAAAAGAAAGCCCCAAACACTATTAAAGCATAAAAATTGTAGAAAATATTTCCCATTATTATAAGAACAGGAACAAGTTCTGTGAAAGAAACCTTATTTTCTGAGGCCATTCAGTTTATGGACCGGGTAAGAGCCCAATGCTTGTCTTCAGACTGTGTCATTCCACTACCCCAGAAGTCACTCCTTTAGAAGCAGTACTGCAAGCGTGCAGTTTGGAGAAGGGAGAATAGGTGGCTAGGAGGGAGTAAGAGTGCAGGGAGAGAACTCACACAGCAAAGGGCAGTTTTAGATCAAGTAAGAGGAAGTTATATATTCTAAATTATTTATCCAGGCTTTTTATTGCTGACGTGTTTAGAGAGTTATACTGGGAGTTCCATTATTCAGGGTATAAACTTCCAGCACTGCTCTAGTGAAATGCACGATGAAGCTTATTAATTTTTCTGAAACAAACTGTTCCTAATAGGTTCTAGCTGTCAGAATTTGCCATACTTTCTCTGAAAGTGTTTTAATTTCATATTCAAAAAACTTCTCCCACTTTAGCAAGTGAAGCACAAAAATTTCAATCCACTTAAAACTCAATGCAGGAATCTGGAAGGCCCAAGAGAAAGAATTTTGCATCTCTTTTTTTCAGAGCACAAAACCTTTAAAATGTGTAAATAAAGCACCAATTAGGTTTACTATTCTAGTGGATAATGAGAAGTGCCCATCAAATATGCTACATTCTTAAAATGTTTTGCTTTAGCCGGCTAAATTCAAAACACCGTAGTAGCTTCCAGAGTAAAACCTGATTGCACTTACATGTCACATTCATAAAAAAAACAACCAAAAAAAAAAAAAAGGAATGACACCCTCCCCCCCAACACACACACACACACACAAACCATAAAGCTCTAATTGGAAAGCTTCCATCATCTGAGTACTTGCTTCCTGGCATACATGAAATGATCAGTGGGGAAAGCAGGGTCAATCGAGACAGACTGAGAGTGAAATTAAAATAATAAAATGTCTAAACATTTAACTGCAAATAGGAAATCTTTATACCCACCCACACCCTATTCTGTAGGATAAAACTAAGGCAACAATTATTCATATACCTCCAAGTAATTTGCAGGCTCCATACAAAAATCTCATTTAAAATAAGAAATTGCTAATTCTGCACATTTATTCTCCCCAAATGCTGGCTAATTGCTGCAATGGCCATTATAAAGAATAATTTTCGCTTAGTGAAAAAAAAAAAAAAAGGAATGAAGAGAACATTTTCTGGTTTTGTTCCTCTGCGGAGGCTCTATTCAGCGAATCCTGAATGCACAGCGTTTCACTGCTACATTTATTATGCTGAGAGGTCAAGTATTACACAGCATCTTGTATTACGCTTTGCATGCTAAGTATTTCACTTCACAAATTGACCCTTCGGTGTACTTACTACATAATGCTCTAAAAACCCAGCTAAAACGCAGGACAATTAGCAATACTTTGCCTCCCGCTTAACAATGGGGACACCAATGTAGGTGATTGCATTTACAGTGTTGCTTTCTTCACAAAACATTTTTGACACATTAAAGGTACTTTGGAATTGTGCAGTACCAGTCGCCTCTCTCGTGAATGGCTTTTCCAGCATGTACCGAGAGAAACAGTTACTGTAGTTTAGGGCTTAATTGAAAAGAATTCAGGCACGGCCCTATGAAGCACCAATTAGAGGGATATTATATCATAAAAAGCTGTAATATCCATTTTCAGGCTTGTTCACCA
>NW_010264726.1:0-318 GCF_000690775.1 Eurypyga helias
TAAATATATATATAAAAATTTTATAAACATTACTGTAATATCACTGGTGGTATAGGAAAGTGGTTATATTTAATCAAGAAAAACACACCGCAAAAACTGGTGTTGTTTTCAGTATTAATTATCACAACAAGCTAAGCAGATGAGGCTGATTACCTTAGACTTCAAAAACAGAGAACCATTCTGTCAGCGAAGGGAGGGTGACCGGCTTTAACAAAAAAGCTCTCCGTTCGCTGTTCCCTCCCACCGCATTCACTTGCAAATTGAAGCTCAGTGTGTGCTTGGAAAAGCCTGCTCTTCCCTCGTCTCCAACCTTCCCAG
>NW_010264726.1:364-11616 GCF_000690775.1 Eurypyga helias
CCGCTCTCGTCCTGGGAGGGAGAGTGCGTGTGTGCGTGTCTGTACATGTTGCGTGTGTTTGGTGGTGACGGTGTGGGCTTTTTGGGGTTTTGTGTGGTTTTTTCTCTCCCCCCCCCCCCCCCCCCCCTTCTCTCCTCTCGAGCTTAGCTTTTTACATCAGGAGCTCTGAATGAATGCCAGTCAGAGGGAGAGCTCCCCCTTAGCTTTGGTTCCCGGCTGTCCAGAGTTAAGTGATGCTGGGAGAAAAAAGCCTGAGTTAGCTCCAAGTAGGCTCAGTCTTAGAAAATAACAGGAGAAAGCAAACAATGAAAGGACTCTAATAGCTCTTTTTTCAGTTTGGTTGGAGTGGACACTACTTCACTTTCTCAGAAGCAGAATAAAATGTAGGAGCCTTTCTAATTTTTATTTCCTTAAGCTCTGTGTAGTTGATGTTTATTATTATTATAGCATGACAGTATGGTGTTTAATGCAGTGTATAGAATTATTCTACTATATACAACTTTTTACATTTTATAAATGCACTTCAGGAGCAATGAGACAAGGGGTAGGAAATAACTGCTGTGTATTCTTTCCTCAAACTGAACCGATATCCTATTCATTCAAGACTGAAACACTAAGCATTTTATAATCTTTCTTTTTCCTAGTAAACAGGCTGTCTTTTGAGCAGCAGTTTCCATCTGTATTCAGTTCTTGCAAATTCAGGGGTGGGGGGAACAATACTACTTGAATTGAAGAAAGGACAATGTTTCATAGTGTAACTGTTAGGAACATAGAATGAAACATACACGTATGTGCCCTCACTCTCTGTGTACCAGTACAAATCTGTTACAGCTTTCACTGCTATTCGTTTTGCCCTGAACTGAATTTTAGAACAATTATACAGACTCAGAGCAGATGCTTCTTATGAAAGAAATCACTGTGGAGAGGGATAGCAGGGTGGATACAAGCAATGTTTCAAATATCTATATGAGCTATGTCCACACAAATGTACACACCTGGAAAATACTGCCAGGTCTGACATTTCAGTGAAGGTGGGGGCAGAAGGGAAAAGGTGAAGGTAGGAAAAATTTAGCCTGCACCTGTATGGGCATTTATTGTCACTGCTGCAATAAAATCCATATTTGATGTGGTGTTAAATTAATGCAGCATAATACAAATCTAAATCCATGTTCCCAACTACTATTGATGTCATTGTTAGCTGCATTAGAAATTTGCAATAGGCTAATGCCATACTTGATACTAGTTGCAGCTGTAAAAATCTGACAGTCCTTCAGCTTAAGAGAACATATTTACACGTGCAATCAGTGGCAAATAGCAGCCAGCATTTTAAAACTGACCTATCATCTGTGTTGCTTCCACACAAATGGAGCTGTTGCCTGTAATCTTCATCTTTCATTTCGGTAAAAGCCTCTGCATTACCCCAACTGTACACCCGTTGCTTTTAAGGTATTTTTTAACTATGCAACTTGTTGTGTATACATGAGTGTGTGAGTGTGTGCACAGTGTGAGCAAGTAGGTTTGTAAAATATTATTTGTAGGTTTTTGTTGTGGTTTTTTTTTTTTTTTTTGATGGTAGGCTTTAAATTTACATGGCAAATGGGAGACTAGAATATAATTCCAAATCTGTAAATCCTTTCTAAATATGTCATTTACTGGGAATATTATGAGTCTGATACAAGCATTTATTGAGATTCTCCAGTTAACCAAACTTTTGTACAAATTGTTTACTTTTTGAATGTAATAGTACTCTGTGCTATTTTAGAGAAAGAGATGAAAGAATGAACTTAGGCAACTGGGAAAGACAAGCGAAAAAGACAAGCTATCTTTCTGAACAGTTGAAAATCAGCTTCTTAGGGTCAATATGGGCTTATATCAAGAGATGAATACTTTTTGGTTTATAAACTGCAACTTTAGTTTGTGCCTGAGGGAGTCTTCTTGGATTTTGTATACTTTGATTAATAAAAGTATGAATTAAGAGGCCATTTCTGTACCAGTTGCTTATAATTTATTTTAGCTTTAGGTCTATGTTTTCTTTGTATGTTGTTAACATGATTTCTGCGCACTTAAATGGAAACTTTGTAATGTCTGAGGAGTGTTGATCGCAATACAGATATTAAACTTGAAACTGCTGATGATAGGATTTTTTTGTTACTTTGGGTAACACTGGGAAATATGATTTGGTTTCTTGCTTTGTGATAGGTTATGGAAAAGAAAACAGCAAAATATGTCTTTAAAGGGACTGTATGTAGGAACTTACATATTCTTGAATGGTCTTGTTGGCTTTGCATTAGAGTAAATGAGTGTACATATACTAAAACATCATACTTGCATGTTCTCAATAGACAAAAGATCTGTGAAGAACATGATGAAATCTGCCCACAGTAGACACTGTGGTGACTGTTCTTTCCTGTGCCTAGCTGTAGTTGAAAGATGTCTGAAAATAATGTATTATGTCAAAGTAAATGAGCTCATCATTAATAAATGTAAAGAGATATTAATAAGATACACATATACACATATATACGTATACAAATTTCATCTAAGTAATGAAAGTTATTTTTTCCTTGTTGAATAATAAAATGTAAAAGAAAGAAAACATTAATTAAAAAATAATATCTACCTCTTATACAGTCATTTCCTGATCTCGACATGAATTCCCAACAAAACAAGTGAGTGAAACAGACTCTCTCTTCTGGATAATTCTGTGCAGATGACTTAGTTTTTATGTCTGTTAATGCTATTTACAGGCAGGTTGCTGGTGATAACACACTGCCCTCACAGTAGTATAATTTCATACCTTACTGCACCACTAGGTTGCAGCACAAGTGCAAGGGGTCAAATTAAGATTGAAATATTGTTGAATGGTATTAATGGGGTGAAGCATTTGATTGTTAACATAATCTTTTCTAATCCATTATTATCACTTGAAATCAAGTTTGTAAACACCAAGACATCTTAATTGGAGTTCACAATATGTCCTTGTTCATAGATTTGAAAAAACCTGCTGTACAGTTAGCTCTTTGGTGTTTATATGATAAACAGAAAGTAAAGGAACATAGATTATTTGGGCGAGTGAGTGGGCAGAATATAAGGGTTTAAGAAACATTTTGTAAGTGCCTTAATGAACCACATAAATACATATTCTGTATTACCCTTGTATTTACTATGGATTTTTTGATAACATACTAATTGATGTTTCATTTATTATAAAGGAGGAAAATTGGAATGAAAAACCCAAAATACTTATTTTCTTATGAGCTGTTGAAGTATGCCAAAGTAAAACATTGTGAATGGTGACTTCACTGCACGTAAGGAGACCATATCTTAGCACATTTTCAATTGCTTGGAACAGTATGTAACTATCAATGAAAGCTCATGCAGACTAAAGGTACAGTTCACCAAAACCTTGGTTGACTATACAACACACTGCACATCCTTCACTTTCACATTTATTTTGTGAACACTTTTTTTAAAAATGCGTGCTTCCTCTACTGTCCAACTTCTAAAAAAAAAAACTTAAAAGAAACAATGAAGAAACATGATAATTCTGAATTCTGTCTTGAACTGAATGTTACCCAAATCCCTCTTCAGGTGGAGAGGAACTCCTGTGTTGAATGTTGTTGGGTTTTTTCTCTCCCTTCATTTATAACTCTTCATCTCTGAGTCCTTGGCATGGTGACTTCTCTAACTTGCTTGTTTATATGGGTTAGCAGTTCTACAATAGAGCAGCAGAAAAATAATCCTCATCTCTGTGGAGCTGAGTTAGCTACAGTTATCAGGCTGTATTACTACACTCAGAAAAATCAGACCTTGGCACTGTGTTTTCCTTTGTTTTGTTTTCATCTGTTGGGAAACCAGAACACCACAGAACTAAAGAGTTATTGAGTTTATACATTTGGTTTACTGGTTTATCAGTCTAATTTTTAGCATGTGGAGGATCTGCCAAAGATCCTCCAAAAGTTGATGGTATATACTCTTTTTTTTGGACATGAAGTCTTCTTGATTATTAACTGTCAGAGCTAGTTGCCTCAAGTGTATGTGTGTATACAGTAGAGGCAAAGAAGGGAAATCCTTTGTATTCTACAGGGATTGTATTCTACCAAGCAGAATAGTGTATAATTAATCTCTTAATTTGTAAGTTTTTATTACCTCACTTTTTCTGTAACTCCCATTACCATTTATTGCTTCCACTAACTTATATGAAATAGATGATATTTATCACTTTTGTTGAAAAAGAAACATTTCCTGCAGCAGGCATAAAGCTCTAGAGACATCTCAGAGGTATTCCCCAGCTAGTAGTGTCATAGGGCATCTGATCCGAGATATAAACTCAAGTATGCTTCTTGGAAGTTTGTAGTACTATGTCTGTACCAACAGGCTGCATCAGGAGAATACTAAGACTTAAGAAGTTAACTGGGCATAATGAAAAGCAACATGGCAGGTGTCTTTCTAAGGTTGTTCTCACATGCACATAATTCTTCACAGTATGTTTGGTTTTCTTTATTTCTAACTTTATTATGGAATGTCTTAATTTTTAACTCAACGTGAACTTTAAATCATATTTCAAACAATAGGACATCATGTAAAGAAGAGAACGTGTATATGTGTTTATGTAAAGGTAATGACTCAAAAAAATGAACTGGAAATAGTTTTTTCCAGAATCCTGCTGCACAAAAGCTAGCAATATGTTCTGTGTTTTGCAAAATTAAAAAACCTCTCTGAAATATTTTCTCATGAACAACAGTGTATTATGTGATACATATGTATGTTTTATGATTTTATTATTAGTATTCCATCACCTGACACATTGCATTTTGTGTTAATTGTATTATTCTATTTAATTGTTTTGCACTACAGCATAAAAACCATGACAAACCATTTTTTAGCCCAAACAGATCACCATCCTTAAAAAATTAATACAGTCCTCATGAACTCTGCAATGTTATAATATCCATATTTTTAAGACTTAAGAAAAAACACCAATGTAATTTACAGCACTATGAGCAAGGCTCAAAATGGAATGTCCAACAGGACTGGTCATTTTTTTTCCTCCCAAATTAACATAAACTAAAAATATGTTTAAACTAACCATTGTCACGTGCTTGTGTCTACCACATTATAGTAGTTCACATGATACTTGCTCCTGTTGAATGAATGAAAAGATATCTTGTTAATTGTTATGCTATCCTAATAGTAAGCACCAATAAAACAGATGTGTCTGTCTAGGAAATTTAGATGTTGTGAATTCTGTCATTCGTTCCTCTAAGCATCACAAGTCTACAGCTGATTTTTACTTCCACTGGAATCAAGAGTTTTGTATGTAGGCTTTCTTCAACACATTTCATATCTTACGCGTAAGACAAAAATACATGGATAAAATCTTTGAGTTTTTAAATGAGGGTGAGAAAAGAGATAGGAACCCAAAGCATCTGCAGTTAATTAGAGGGAATATTCTGAGGGAAGAGGGTCAAATTTATCCTGCTTCTAAGATTTCTAAGAAAAAAAATACACCTTAAATATATAAATACCTGTCCTTTACAAGTAGTCACTTGTTATTTCCTGATGCTGCTTCTATGGTGAGTGGAACTGGGGCCATAAATTCAGGTAATGCCCAAGGTGCAAGACTCAGTCAATATCAGTAACGTTGCTATGTGTATAGTGTTAGCACCCTTGCCTCTGTCCCCTGTTATGGAGTGGTGGACTCTCCAGGGCCAAGGCCCCTGTAATCCTGCAGAGGCCTTTGCACTGGTACAGCTACCACAGATGAAGTCTCTTGAAAAGGGATCTGAGTAACATTTTGATAACAGGTGAGAACAGATGGGGAAAAAATGGACTCCTTCCTCTCTGACATTGAGGTTTCCCTGACTCTGACCCCATGGTTTAATAAGCAAAATATAGTATTTTTTTTCTTGGTATGGTTGTCTCATAATGTTCTTTTAACAATACTGTCCCTCACTAGGCCTTAAAGTACTGTCAGATACAGCTTTGACAGGCATATGTGCTTCAGTTTTGAACTGGGACTGTAGTGTGTTACATATACAAGTTCTTATTTTTTAAGGGGAAAAAAAGGTTATCTTTTCTCCATATGTCTTTATACACCCTTGGCAGAGATAAAAATGGGAGAAAAGTATACTAAACTTCTTTTAGTCTTGACTGAAAACTGTGGATAATATTACTATACTTAATTTAAAACTAAAAAAAAACGGCTTCTTTCAATCCTCAACTTGTTTTCTCTATATAATACATGCACTTACAATGACGTTGTCATGTTTCATTCTTTGTTAGAGAAATTTCTGAGCCTAAACGTGTCAGACAAGGTGTGAATCTAAAAGTTTCTATTTGGGTCCCTCTCTGTTTTATTGTACATAAGAAGATTCCTTGAAGACCTATGGATTCATTTAGTAGGGGGATGACTTTTGCATGTCAGAGTACTGTTACATGTTATATTATATTTTTCTTTCATTATAATCTTGATCCTGCCCATCCTTATGACTTTCTCCTGTCAAATCAAAACAAAACAAGTTAATCAAGCTAACTAACAATTGGGTCATTTAGTAGTGAATTATAGTTAAATACATAGTTTAAAACAATAAAACATCAGATTCAATAAAATCACTGCCATAGAATAAGTGGACTTTCAGCAGAGATCAACAGCATTCAGCCATTTAATCAGCAGTCTTTAATCAAAATGGTTGTGTATTAACGGGAACATGATAGTGTAGAACTCAGTTTATGAATGAGTTACTGAGGTATACCCAGTTATTTTGCAACAACGTGAAAAAATTTGATAATTTCTAAGATTACCTACCATTATGAAAGGTAGTTTAATATCTGCTTAAGCATATTACATCCAAGTTCCCTAAATATGCAGCTCCTTCTCACTTCCCAGGGCCGAGTTTTAAATAGCATTTTTGTCTCCTACTACTGTTTCCCTCTGGGATGGTTTCCACAGACTTTTGGCAGAAGTATCCTTAAAAAAGCAGGACTTAGAATACTATCGTGAGTATCTTTTTAAGGAAGTGCGGTTTTCCCCCTGGCTCCAGTTAAAAAAAAACTTTGTCTATGTCATTAGTGTGTTGAGATGTGCACTTTCCCTTGAGCAGGAGTATGGTGTTCATGGTCAAGATATCACTGAAAATGACATCTTGATTAAAATGAGTGAACTGAGCTCCAGGTGTTGTAAAGCATTTTATTGCAAATTTGTGATTAAGAATTTAGAAGCTTGTATTTTATTATATCTGTCTTTTTCTGGTAATTATACCTGAATGTACAGATAAAGATAGGTGTACTTTCCTCTAACATTATTTTTTTTCCTAAAATGCATAGTATTTTTTTCTTCTTTATACAATTCCTTCATATTTCTCTTAAGTAGTTTCAAATTAAGTAGTACCCTAATTTGCCTAATTAATATGAGATTTTTTTTTTTTAAGATGGAAATGTATTGCTTTCTAATTTATTTATATTATTTAGGCAGTCTTTAATCGTTCTGATGATCAGAAGAAACTGATCTCTTTTCTACAATTTAAGTATGTGTATGGAACCTATATACAGAACGGAAAATTAAGACAAAATCACACATTTGTTCTTATTGTTATTTTTGACTAGCAAGGCATCTGAATTCACTCAGAAAAGACACGTGCTATTTCTAAATATATTCTAATCATGGCTCCCTTTCCTTTACCTTTTCATTTCAGGTCAGAATAAGGAGAATTAGAAAAGAATGATGAACTAAGACATAGTATATTATAGTAATAATCCCATTAAAGTTTTGATGAGTGTAAGTCTTCAAAAGAATTTAGGTATCTATCACGTGAATAAGAAATGTCACTGTGATGAGCTATTATGAATTGGATAATTAAAAGTTTGCAACAAAAATGGTGAAATTAATTTTTTAAGTTCTGAAATGCAAAGTATTTCTGCAAGTAACAGTATAATTACAAATTCATTACATTCAGGAGTCTAAATTATACTTGTTATGCTAGGTTTTTTGAACAGAATTTACAAATAACCATCTAGAAATGAATTTTTTAGATTTTCATTTCTAACAACATCCATTTAGCTGGAGTTAAACACAAATGGTACAACTCCAAGTAGTTCAGCTTTCTAAATTATGGAACCAAAGAAACCTGTGTTAACACAGCAGCAACTTCTTGCTACATTTTGGGTAATATACGTTCAGGAGAGGAAATACCCAACTTTTCTGTCCTCATGGCAGCAGCCATCGATATACAACCAATAAGTGCTTATGTACATAGGGTCAGAAGTGCTTTGCCACTTATTAGACCTGATTTTACAGGTTGTCTGTGATAAAAGCATTCTAGGTGAATCAGTACCACATCTCCCAGTTAAATGGTTTTACCTCAGTCTCTGGAAAAGCACCCAGATACAATTGTCTCACAGGTATACGTGACTGGGATCATTTCAGTGATGGGACTGCTTCCTTGTTACACTGGATATGTATAACATGTGGGTATGCTCTAGCACGTTAAAGTCTTTTTCATTCATAAAAGGCATACAAGTGAAATCATGACACCGCTGCACTAAAAAAAAAAAAAAAAATAATTCTGTACTAGTTTAGAAGCTATCTTGTTACTATTGTAGTGGATTAAAACTGAACTATTGGAACAAAACATGAAAAAATGGGGTATCGCAACAGCGTGATGTCTGCCAAAAAAAATATTTTGAAGAATTTAATTTTATTTAAGCACCAGAATTCATACAAATAATTCTAATGTTCACGCAAGCAGTGACTTCTAAAGGGTCATCCGTTAGTGCTTTAAAATATGTGAGCTAAAATGATGTACAGAAAAATAATTTTTTTTCTGACTTTTTTAATAGAGAAATGAAATATGCTACATGAAATATTTGCCAGTGAAGTAATTATGATTTTAAATTTTTCCTCCTCCACAAGATTTTGGGTTTTTGTTTGGTTTGGTTTTATGCATTTAGTATATTCTGACCTGTTCTTATCATGCAATACTTTTCTGTCTGAAAGATGAGGTTTTGCCGTGGAAATAGAAAATCAACCATTTAACAATGAAATATCCTTTAAATTAGGGGTATTGATTTTTCAGTATTTCTCACATTACATACAACAGTTTTTTAAGGGTTCACTAAATTTGACATCAAAATTTTTTAATTAGAATTGGGAGGGAACAATGAGTGGAATAAAAGACAAATTCTTAATGTAAAAGCTGTTGAACTTTGATATAATTTCCTTTAGGGGATGTTAAAAATTGTTGATGGGTTTGAAGTTATTTTTTCTTGTGTCTGTTTAGTTTGTATTCATATATTTGCATATGTTATTCTTTTCCTGTCCTAAAACTAAATATATCATTCTAAATGTTCACTGCTTGTTCTCTGCAATTTATAGGAAATTTTAGCTTTAGTAAAACTTTTTTTTTTTTTCCATATTCAGTAACTGTATGGTAAGTCTTAGCATTTTAGCAGTTTGTCAAAGTAGCAGAATGATGTTCATACCTTGCTAACCAATTCAAAAGTCAAATGTTGATGACATTTCTTGTGTAAGTCCCTGCAGTTTCTTAATTTTTTGATGGGTGCCTTAGGAGGTAGATATTTATAATCTTTTGGTGCCATCTTGTGGCAAGACGAAAACAGTATGAAACCAGGAGCTACTCTGTTTTCTAGTACACAGCTTCTATGCCTACAAGGAAAGTATCTTGCTTTGGTAATAGATATGCATGTATGAATTTTTATAGTGACTGTAAAATAGCAAACCAAGTCATGCACAGGACAAAGTTCTCCGTGGTTGCTGCTTTTTTATTATTGTAAAAAATATTTTCTAGTGTATTGCTATAAATAATTTCTGTGAGATGTCACTAATTAATTACTATAATTACCACACAGAAATACATTTTTACTCTCTAATGCATTAGATCTCGGTAGAATGCTTAAATACTTAACTAGTTTAAGGCTATTTGCAATAGATTTTTATTGTATTAGTGCATTAGATCTCTGTAGAATACTTTCATGCTTAGCTAGCTCAAGGCAATATTCACTTCTGCATCCTGTACTGTTTAACAGAAAGCCAAGATCTGTGCTAGCATTCTTGTTTTGTGTGTGTGTGGTGGGTTTTTTTGGTTTGGTGGGTTTGTTTTTTTTTTTTGGTCTTGGGAGAACTCATACCAGCCTGCATCCAAAAAAGCAATAACAGCACAGCAATGCTGTTTATTTTCCTGATATATTCATTGAGATTTAGCAAGATTAATAGTTTTGGTTCTGTGCTGAATGAATACTAGTTTAATACCTTATTTCCTTTTTTATTTTTTTAAGATCATGCTTGTAGATGTCTGAAATCAGTGTAGATCACATTCTCCCTAAATTTCCTGAGGAGCTTTCTATGTGATAGTCCAAACTTGCTTACTTATCTCTGACTTCCAGTGATGCTGAAAAATTCTAGACGAAAAAATATTACTCCCTGTCAATAGATGGAAAGAAAATTAAGATGTCATCCCTGCTTTTATTTATACCAATGTTTCTCATTCTTTCAGAAGTAAGAATAATTTTTTTATATTTTAAGACTTTTATTATAGTCTGGTCCAAATAATGTCCAGATATCTTTTAGTCTTTTAGAAGGTTAATTACATATTATAACTTTGAGTAATTATAATCCTTTTCTTCTTTTTTTTTCTGAAAAGGGGTATGTGAGCATATAAAAAAATTAAGTATTCATACTGCAGGTCTAGAAAACAGACTGAAATTTTGAATTTCAGTCCAGTACTGTAGTCCAAAAAAAAAAAAAAAACCAAAAACAAAAACCCACCTAACTCCACCACAGTATTTTTCACAGTTTATCCTCCCGGCTGAAGAATGAAATACTACCTATCAAAATTTGTACTGAATGAGAACTTTACAATCTCAACTTTGAAATGGAAGTAGTATTCCAATTTGATATTCTTGTAATGTCAGATGACTCCATTACTTTCTGTACATATGGACAATACTTTCTGGTGTATTATGTGCTTTCTAAACTTATACAGAAAACAGAAATATGATATGGATGTTAATGCAAGCTATACTTTCTAGAAATTACATGGTATATATTAAAATGTTAGCCACTAGAATGTGATTTTTAATAAATGGTCACCAGCTGAGGTACACTTGTATGCTGCACCAGCTTGTGACTGTGATAAATCAGTCAAAAATTAAAGGGTTCCTTTTGGATAGTTAGAGATTGTGTGATTTCTCTGATTTAGGGTTAGCTGGGTGAGATTCCATTGCCTATCAGCAGG
>NW_010264726.1:11629-23653 GCF_000690775.1 Eurypyga helias
ACGTAATATGATATAGAATTTCAACTGGTTCATGCTGGTATGTGATGATGTGTTAGTTAGATATTTTCCTACTGATCTCAGTAAAATTTTCCTGAGAATTAACACACTTGAATACTTCTCTATCTTCCAGATACTTCCAGTATCTTTTGGTGACTTCTATAGTATACTTTGCCTGTAAGATTGAAGTGGGAGGTGAATTAATTCAATAAAGAATTGCACTTGCTCATTTCAGTGAACTCATATTGTATGAATTCGCTTACAAGACAAACCTAAATAAGTTATGGTCTTTTTGATAGAAAGGTGTGAATCTTAAGGCATCACTCAAATAATATTTGTACAAATAAATGTATGATATTATGCCATGTATAACATCTTAATAAATACATTGGAATCTAAAATATAACTTGTATGTTTTGCAACCCGTATAAAATCAGTTTCGATAACATGCTATGATTTTCTTTCTAGGCCTAATAGAGATATTTTCTAAAACCACAATTTCTTGGCCCAGTAGAGTTTACCGAAATTGCATCTTCTTATCTTATTCTGGATTAATAAATATTTGTGTATGCTTGGTAGTGTAATTTTCATGTGGTTACATTTAATGTAAACTGAGTACAAAATATTTTAAAGAATAATTAAGAGGGGAAAAGTGGAAATCTGTTTGTTGTTTGTTTTTTTTTTTTTTTTAATTTAAGTTTCGTTACCAAAGAGAACATCTCCAATAAGAAGTGGTTGTGTTTATGCAGTACAAAAAGCAGAAATGTAACTGTGATAAGTCAGTAGATGTTGTGGAGGAACAAAGAGTTTCTTTGCCTGATTGGTATGCATACCTGAAGTACTTCAAGAAATTAAGTGAAGGCTTATTTGAACAGAAGAGTTTTGAAATTTGGAGACAAAGTTTTGTAGAGGTTGCATCTCTTAATGCACATGAGAATGCCCTTCAAAAAACAGAGGAGGAGGCTGTATACAAAGGAAGAATGACATTAAATGATAAAAGGAATATTGCTTTGGGCAAGGATTTGAGCAGAAATGAAGTTCACATGAGATTAAGAGAATTTACTGACACTGTTATTTGGACGAGACGTATAATATATTTAAGGTACAAAAAGAGAATGTAGATAGGAAAGTGCCTTGGAAAGATGAAATAATTCAATGTTTCAACATCTCCATTGAAGTTAGAGAGGAAAGAGAAAACATGGTCAATTAAAGTGATTATTCCTATTTGTGGAGCTTCTGGAGGTGAAAAGAAAATAGAAGTTAATGATTTTGTGATTACAGTCAGGAACCTAGAAATCTAGCCTAGAAGTCTGTATAATACCATTTCAAAATATGTTTTTGAAAGAAGCAAAATTGCTAAAATTCCTTCATCTCAGTTGCAAATTCCTTGTATTGCCATCTCTGCAAATTACACGTTGAATAGTAGATTTTTCTCTTTCAATCCCAGTGTGCTTAATTTAATTAGAATTTTAGGTAGGTAAGTAAATACATTATTTACGTTGGAAACTGTTAGATCCTGTGTATAAAGGGGAGACTGAAAAGTGTCACAGAACTTGTCTAGATGATCAAAAAGAAAAAATGTTTTTTAAAACTGTTTCTGGGGTTGGTTCATCAGATAAGATTGATTGCTGATCTGTGGAACATGTATATTTAGTGTGTTCTTCTCCAGACTGTCAAAATTATTTATGTCTAGTGTAACTGCCTGCTAGTCTAAGCAACATGCACCTAGGCTGTGGTAGTGAAATAAGAAAAGCCATTCTGCTGTACAGCTGCAGTAATATATAACTGACATGTTCTAGGGCCTGAATGCCTGGAGAAATTCTAAACAAGACATAAAGGTAGCAAAAGCACAGGGTCATGACAACTATGGGTGCTGTTCATACATACAAGGCATAAGTGTACGATCTTTTCGGACACCTGCAGAAACAGTCTGAATGAGTTTGTTACTGACTTCCTCCTTTGGAGATAGCATTTCCCAGTTTGCCCTAAATACTGCAATCTAAATTGAAGATAACTGCTAAAGTAAGAGTAGTGACACTGATATTTCAGGTTATGTACTTTTTAGCATTAGGTTAAAAGATCTTCCATTTGCCAAAGCAAACTCGGTTGTTTTCACATGAAGATGAACAGATAAACCTATGTATACATTAGCTGCAAACGCAGCACTTTTCCCCTTCCTACCTTTTACATTATAGAAGTAATTTAAACTCTATTTGAGGTATGAATATACAAATAAGAAAAAAGAATTTAAACATATTTAATTGGTCTGATGTAATGCAGTCTATGTGCTTCAGAAATAAAACTGTATATTCCTGCAATGGACTTATATCTATGCTCTTTGTAGAGTAAACTGAAACACTGCTATGGAGATAGCTGTCACTTTGGGTATTGTGAAGAGAATTCAGGAAACAAAATAAAAATAAATTGTTGTTCCTTAAAAATGGGAGAAAAAAGTCTGTTAACAAATTTCTGCCCCACCCCTCCACCCCACCCCACCCCGCCATTTAATAATAATTTGGCAACGGCCTCACAATGTCTTGTGAAAGAAAGAGGGGGGGAAAAATCAGTGAAACTAAAACCTTGTGTCTGTAGAACTGTCTCTTTCCAACAGCATTCAACAAAGTTCTCCTCAGCCAAAGGAAAAACAAGAATATCTCCAGACATTCCAGTGGTTTTATGGTAGTCTTAGACCTGGCTGCAGCTCGTTTCTAGCTCCTCAGAGGTTGTGACAGCTGATCGCAATGATCAGCTCTCCTACTTTCTCTTTGTTATTCCGTATTGCTACCCACAAGACCTCTACAATTTCTGTACTTTGCAAAGAACATACTAGAATCTTGCTTACTCCTTATTAACAAAACAAAATATTAGAAAATCTCAGAAAGTAAGTAAGAGTTAATTTACATTGCCTTTTCCTCTATGTTTTGGTACTTTCTCTGAAAGGCATTTTGGTTAACAGCATCAGTCAGGTGCTCTCACCAATTAGGCCATGCTTGAAATATTGTGTACTTATTCATGTGTAAGAGTCGTGCGTTTGAAGAACCAGAAGATGCAGGTTTGGGCAGCACTGCAGGAGCTACTTATTGTCAGTGAATTTCTGATGCCTTCTTCCTAATTAGATGGAAAGAAGTTGCCTGCAGGGAAGATTAAAAGTCTCCTCCTATGTATTGCAATCTTGGACAAGTACTAAACTGCAAAAGTTTGAGGGCCATGGTATGTTCTTAAACTAATGTGCTATTGTGCGTGGGAAACCCCAGCATTTTGAAAATTATGTAAGCCTGTGTTTAATTTCCATTATTGCTGACAGCTTCTAATCATATATATATAAACTTAAGCACATTTAAACTGATTTTAACACTCTGCAGACATGAACCTGCTCATGTTCTTTGGATGACTTAGTCTTTAATGAAAGTTGTGCCTTGTTCTGAGACTTTAATTTCCTAGCATAAAATAAGAATAAAATGGCTCTTATATTTCTAAGATTAACTGCATGTTAACCATCAGCATTATCTTAGTGTGTGCTTAGCATCAGACCTTTCATTTTATGGGTTTCCACCTAGACTATAATAAAAGGACAATTTTCATCCCTCACATAATTCTTAAAAAAAATTGTGATTTTTTTTTTTCATAACCTGTTAATGTTCTCCAATAAGTATTTGTCAGATAGTTGATTCAAAGATCAAGGTGAGCATTCTGCTTTAGTAATAAAATGCAGAGGAGAGTTGGAATGAAAGAATTATACATAGAATACATGTGATCAGAGCTTTTGCTGGAAAGAAGTGCAAAATGAGAACCTACACTGAGCTGATAATTTTCATTACCTAAGAAAAGTTTAATTTCAGTTTTTACATCAGGGTGGAGTAAGAAGTTTTCTGATCCAAGGCAGTATATAGAATTATATATTTAATAAAATATCAAAATGCTATCTCACAAAAAGGCTACAGTGTTGTAAGTCAAGCACTAACAAATATTTCAGAATTATGAAAATCTTCAACATAAGATTGACGGGAACTTGTAAGGGAAAGCAAGTTACAAGCTTTTATTTCAGTGCTATTTTTTGTACACATATTTTACACCTAAATTTTGTTTGTTGTGTTATCAAAATTATAAGTAATATTTCCTACATCCTAATGTTGCCCAACTGTTACTCAGAACTTGATCACCTGCTTGCTTTCTGTGCTGTACAGGACCTGGTATTTTGGTGTTCCTTTTATGTATTATGCTCTTTGTTTAGGACATGCTTCTGACTTCATATTTCCTGCCAGATGCAGTTGTTTGACTTTCATCTGTGTGATGTAATATAGCAAAATGAAAGCTGAATACTTTGAAATCTTGGTTCTTGTGAACAAGACTGGGGTTCACTGTGACGGGCTAAAAGGAGCCTGAAGTCATCTGTGAGAAATTTCATTATGTAGCTGAAATATAGAAGTCTCTCTTTCTTTAAAACAAAACAGATTTGAATTTTGTTCCAGTGTGTGGCTAAGTACAGTGTCACCTCTTCCAGGTATGCTTTTCCTGGACTGTATCACAAGGACCCACAAATTTAGTTAAACTCTGATAGACATAGTTTGAGTAGCAATGACCTGCATCCCACTGAAGAGGAAGTCAGGTAAAAATGCCAGGAGGCCTATGTGGATGAAAAAGCAGCTCCTGGACAAACTGAAGTGTAAAAAGGAAGCCTATAGTGGGTCGGAGCAGGGACAGGTAGTGTGGGAAGACTAAAGAGAAATTGTCTGAGAAGTCAGGGATCAGGTTAGGAAAACTAAAGCCCTAACAGAACTGAACATGGCCAGGGACATCAAAGACAACAAGAAGGGCTTCTATAACTACATAGGTGTTTGGGAACACCTAATAAACCTGAAGGTGCGCAAGTCCATGGGACCTGATGGAATACATCCACGGGTCCTGAAAAAACTGCTAGGTGGGGATGCAAAACTGGTGGATAAAGGACTTGCAACCAATGTCATCTACCTGGACTTGTGCAAAGTATTTGATACCGTCCCACATGAAATCTTTGTCTCTAAATTGGAGAGTCATGGGTCTGATGGATGGACCACTCAGTCGATAAGGAACTGGCCTGTTGCTCATACTCAGTGAGTTGTGATCAAAGACTTGATGTCTGAGTGGAGACCGGTGATGAGTGGCATTCCTCAGGGATCAATATACGGACCAGTGTTGTTGAACATCTTTGTCAGAGACATGGACAGTGGGATTGAGTGCACCATCAGCAAGTTGGTCCACCACATCAAGCTATGTGGTGTAGTTGACATGTTGAAAAGAAGGGAGGGATGCCATCTAGAGGGATCTGGACAGGCTGTAGAGGTGGTCCTGTACCAACCTCATGAAATTCAGTAAGGCAAAGTACAAGTTCCTGCACATTGATCAGGCCAGTCTCAAGCAGAAATATATGCTGAGTGGAGAATAGCTTCAGAAGAGCCCTGAAGAGAGGGCTGTGGGGTAATGGTGAATGGAAAGCTGGACATGAGCTAGCAGTGTGTGCTGGCAGCTCAGAAAGCCAACTGTGTCCTGGGCTCTATCCAGAGAAGCATGCCCAGCAGGCTGATGGAGGTGATTCTCCCACTCTACTCTAGTCTCATATAACCCCACCTGGAGTAGTGCTTCCAGCTCTGGAACACCTAGCATGGAAATATATCCTTGGATATATTTGGAGTGAGTTGGACCAAGTCCAGAGGAGGACACAAAGATAATCAGAGGGCTGGAGCACCTCTCCATTGATGAAAGGCTGAGAGAATTGGGCTTGTCCAGCCTGGAGAAGAGGAGGCTCGAGGGAGACCTTATTGAAGCCTTCCAGTACCTGAAGGGGCCTACAAGGAAGCTGAACGGGACTTTTTACAAGGGCCTTTAGTGACAGGACAAGGGGTAACAGGTTTAAATTGAAAGCTGGTAGATTTTGGTTAGATATCAGGAAAAAAATCTTTAGAGTGTGGTGAGGCACAGGAACAGGTTGCCCAGAGAAGCTGTGGATGCCCCATCCCTGGGAGTGTTCAAGGTCAGGCTGGATGAAGCTTTGAGCAGCCTGGTCAAGTGGAAGGTGTCCCTGTCCGTGGCAGGGGGGTTGGAACTAGATGGTCTTTACGTTCCCTTCCAATCTAAACCATTCTATGATTCTATGAAACATGTTACATAAGAGGCAATGGGGCACATCTGCAAGAAGAAACATTAAATATTTGTTTAGTCATAAAAACTCATGTAATAAGTCCTTTTACATCTTTCCATAAAAATAAACTATCTTTAGTTGTCAGTGCACACACTCAGATATTTCTTGGAGACTACGCTACTTTGCATATCGTTACACATAGTGGGTTTTTTTTCTTTTTCCTCAGTCTCTTACTCATTTTTAAACCTTCATTTTATGGTATGCTTTGGAGTTCTAAAGAATATTCAGTGCTATCAATATTTTTCATGCTATACAGCTATGCTTCCTGGAAAATTTTTAGTATGTAATGGTGTGCTGGTTTTGGCTGGGATAGAGTGGGTTATTTTCATATAAGCTATTATGAGGCTAAGTTTTTGATTTGTGCTGAAAATATTATTGATAATACAGCAATGTTTTCTATATCAATGAGCAGCGCTTACACAGAGTCAAGGCTTTTTCTATTTCTCACACCACTCCACCACTGAGTATGCTCTGTGTGTATAAGAAGCTGGGAGGGGATACAGGCAGCTCAGCTGACCAAAGGAATATCCCATATCATATAATGTCATGCTCAGCACATAAAGCTGGGGGAATAAGAAGGAAGACGAGGACGTTCAGAGTTACTATGTTTGTCTTCCTGAGTAACCATTATGTATGACGGAGTCCTACTTTCTTAAAGGTGGCTGAACACCTGTCTGCTGACTGGAAGCAGTGAAAGAATTCCTTGTTTTGCTTTGCTTGTGTGTTTGGCTTCTGTTTTACTAATTAAAGTGTCTTTTTCCGATGAGTTTTCTCTCTTCTACTCTTCTGATTATCACCCCCATCCCACTGGGAGGGAGTAAGTGAATGGCTGTGTGCTGCTTAGTTGCCACTAGCTGCTAAACCATGACCAATGCATATTGTTTATTAAGATCTCATTAATGCCATTTTTTTACCATGTATCTCTTATTAGCTATTAATAAGTATGTGAAGTTCTGGGGATTTTTTTGAGTTACAACAGTTTCTGTGCTTAGGCACTGTCCTTTCATTTATTTTGCATCACCTGGTTGTTTGCAGAACAACAAGGGCTTCAACATCACTAAAGAGCTTTAGGCCTTCTTTTTGTCCATATATACATTATAACTAATGAATTTAAAATAAAATCCATAAACTATATTTACTCTACTAAATCTGTAGTCCTATTAACTCCTAGAAAATCTTTGAGCTATGCATGGGGTTGGGCAGCATACAGAGATTATTTAGTGAAATATAAAATGATTTATGATTCCACAACTGTGGTTTTTCTTTTGTTTGTTTATTTTGAATTCAAACTGAACTAGCAATCAGTATTCATTCCAGGGAAGGAGCACTGCCGTTACCACTGCATACCAAGTCTCATTTAAAATTTAGTCTTCTTGATTATCTGGAATTATCAAATAATATGTAATACAGTTATAACTCTATAAATGTTGAGAAATACTTTTTATCTCAGTTTCATTTGGACAAGTTGTCCTACTAGTTGGGCTGGCTGCTCTACACATAATCACTTGGGCTCTTTCTTTGTAAAGACATTCTGGAGAGACTTATTTATCCTGTTCAAAATCCTTCTATCTTCATAGAAGTTCTGTGTCATGATCCTTGCTTGTGGAAGGATTGAGAAAAATGTGTTTATGGGAAAGAATAAAAACCAGGAAGTCAGAGCTACTTACTGCCTGTGGTGGGTCAACCCTGGCTGGAGGCCAGGTGCCCACCAAAGTCACTCTATCACTCCCCTTCTCAGGTTGTCAGGGGAGAGAAAGTAGGATGAAAGGCTCACAGCTCAAGATAACGACAGGGGGAGATCATTCACCAGTTACTGACATGGAAAAAACAGACTCCACTTTGGGGAGGAGGGAGGGAGGGAAATTTATTTAATTTATCACATATGAAGTCAAAGAGAATAAAACCCAAACCTTAAAACACTTTACCACTTTACCTCCTTCTTCCCAGGCTCAAATTCATTCCCACTTTTCTCTAACTCCTCCCCCAGAGTGGGACATCTCCCAGTTCAGTGGGAGATGAAATATATAACCCTGGGTACACATAATAATGTACAGGGGCATACAATTCTCTGAAGATGTGCAGATTTAGCCATTTAACACAATGCAGGAATGAAAACCAAACAAACACAACTTATTGTAGTGTGTTGGGGCTTAAGACCTGTGCAAACTTCCCAGTCTAGTTGCTTGTATTTTCTTTCTCTAGGTATTACTTGTATGGAATTCTGTATGGAAATGTTGTCGCCTTTTAGAGACTGTCATATATAAGGCATTTATAAATTAAGTGGACAAGACTGGAAAAGGCTAGAAGGTAGGGAATAGTTCACAGAGGTATGAAGTAACTTACTTTATCTTACACTTCACATTGCTTGAATATTTAGGTATTGAAATGCTTTCTTTCAGGTTCATCTCTGTCCACCAGCTATGTATCATATTATCATATATATCGTATGTATCATATGCTTAAATGAAAAAACTTGAAAATATATAGTACAATACATGTGAGAAAATTAGGATAACTTCCTTGGACCTTTCAAGACTGATAAAGAGGTAGTTTGGCAATGTAACAGAATTTTTATGTATTGATGTATTTATTTATTTGTAAGAATTTTTTTCTAAATTAAAAAAATATTGATTTGTTTATTTTGCTTCTTCCCACCACCATCTCTTTGGAAACATAAAGTTTGATGATAAATGACATCATATTAGAGCTAAGTGTGATTTTTAAATGGCTGAAATATCTAAAAGAATCAAATATCATATTTGAGATAGATCATCCTTAATAGCAATTTCATTACAGTTTTGATACTACTTTTCACACAGCATTTCTTCTACATGCTTGGAATCCTTCCATCTTCCTTCCCTTGAAAATACAGCGGGTATATAAGCATTAACAATTGTGAGTTCAGGCCCTTTGACTATGTTTCCCAATTCCAGTGATGTTAAAAGGTACTTCTGAAAATCCAGTAGTCTAAAGTGACAACTCTAAAAAAAACAAACAAAAAACAAACAAACAAACAAAAAAAAAACCCAAACAAACAAAAAAAACCCACCAGAGACAAATGTAGGGTGAGTTACTATGAAACAAAGTATAAGTAGGCATTTAGGTTTTCAAATTATGTTTAATCCTTAAAAGGCTGTGGAAAGCAGCCTGCAAATATTGCTTATTTTCTGTTAAATCTAGGTTAGTAGACCTTTTTATTTTTTATTTCAGAAAATAACATCTGTATGATTAAGACTTGCTCTAAAAATTTGGTGGTCTTACTTTGTTTAGTTATTGTGTAAATGTGAAAGATATCTGAAAGTATATCTTACATTTTTGTGTGTGAATAAAATAAAGTTCTGAGCTGGTCTTCTGGGTATAGAACTTACAAGATTACAGATGAATAGAGGTGGAAAGTGAAGTTAATCTCCAAGACAGGCTTAAGAGATGAATTGTAGTATGTAAATGTGTGCTAGTTCTGTCTGTAGATGTAATTATCATTAAAGTTAAAAAAAAAAAAAAAGAGAAACAAAAATAAAACAAACCACCAAACCATTCACTGGATTGGGTTATTTCCCAGTTAGAAATCATCTCAAATATAATTTCTTGTTATGTTTAGCAAATATAGATAACAGATTATCCCCTGTCTCTTCTATAGAAATGTTACATATTTAAAGTTGTAGCTTGTTCTCCCCTCTCACACGCTTTTCTTTTACAACCTAGTGGTATGTTTTTTCACTTCTGCCAGGATAGTCATGACAATTCTTTTACGCAGAATTCTGAACAGCTCTCTTAAGGCGTAGTGTTCAAAAAAGTATTCATTTTTTTAACTGAACTGTTCCCATTGTTGCCTTACTATAGAAGATATACTTTATTTTTCTTATTGATAGTACTCCTCCATATATATCAGTTTCCTTTTTAGATTTAGATAATGCTGGTAAATCATATTCAGTGGTCTGTTTGCCTCACTAGCATTAAGATGGTAGACTCTCGTTGATTTTTCTCCATCCACGAGGCATGATAATTTTTCAATTATAGAAATAGTTTAGAGTGAAATTAGAGTGGAAAATATATTTTTAAATAATAAAATGAGTAGTTATTCTGAAACTGCTTCAGCCAATTCATGTTCTATAGTAGTAGTAAATTTATTAAGGTTAGTGTTTTAAAAACCTATCAGTTGCAGTGAATAGTATGTGGTACTTGAGCATGCCTGATTCCCATGCTGAGGTTATTTTATTTTATCAACACATGAACATGCAGATACTGGGTTGCTGGGTTTTCTGAGTGTCGTTCCACTGAAAGAAGAGTCCCATAACCTAACATAACTGGATTGCCTTTGTCATGGTTTCACACCTCATCCAGTACCCTTCCATTCCCTTCAGGAGGGCTTCATATCACTTCCTACCTAGGAATTGTTTATGGATTTCTCCAATGTCTCATGACTTTTGGTTGCAAACGTAGCTTGCTACACATCTAATAGGATTGCAAAGGCTGGCTATTCTCACCAATATTATTCAATTAACCTTTATCCTGACTTTTTCCTGTTTAATGTTAAGATAATAAAATCTTGCTGCCAATATTAATTGTATTAGCTACCTCTGCAGATCTTACTTTTAGAAACAATGTTGCTGAGAAAAGACACAAACCTCAGCAGTTTGCTTAAATAGAGCTTTTGAGGGGAAAGTTTCAAAATTAATTGGAATAGGTGTGGAATAGGATTTTAAAAACACCGAGGCACAGAGACTTTGAAAAAGCTGCTGTCCAATTGCAGACCAGAGGTATATACATGCAGCATCTGCCAGGACCGAGGATGAAAATGACAGCAGCAATGCTGATACTGCGATCTAGTTGCTTTGTTGTCATGGTTTCAGCTGGGACAGAGTTACTTTTCTTCCTAGTAGCTGGTACAGTGCTGCGTTTTGGATTTAGCATGAGAATAATGTGTTAACACATTGATGTTTTAGTTGTTGCTGAGCAGTGCTTATACTAAATCAAGGGCTTTTCAGCTTCCCATGCTTTGACATCAAGGAGATGCACAAGGATATGAGAAGGAGCATAACCAGGGCAGCTGACCCAAACTGGCCAAAGGGATATTCCATACCATATGATGTCAGGCTCATTATATAAACTAGGTGGAGTGTACCAGGAGGCCGAGACCCCAGCTCAGGACCTGGGTGAGCATTGGTCAACAGGTGGTGAGCAATTATTTTATGCATCACTTATTCTGTATGTTGTTTTATGATCAGTAGTAGTACTTTCTCTTCTCTCATCCTGTGAAACTGTTTTTATCTCAACCCATGAATTTCACCTGGGTTTTTTTTAATCTTTCTCTCCCTGCTGCCGTAGAAGGGAGGAATGAGTGGCTGTGTGGTGCTTAAGTGCTGGCTGGGTTAAACCACGACACCATGGCTTGAACCTAGGCCAAACACAGCAACAAACCAAAATCCACCCCGTACCTCACAGGTTGCCAGAAAGGTGCAAAACTCTCAACAGTGTGAAAGTGACTTTATGTCCTATTAAGTGCAGCCATTTATAAATACTTGTCTGTCTTCTAGAGCTGGTGTATTCACTGTGGTTTTGGTGGCATTTTGCTTGTTTGGTTGTTTTGTTTTGTTTTTCTTCACTATTATACAGCTGTCTTTCTTAAAGGGTTTCATTTAGTAATATGATGAAGACATTGCAAATTGGAAGGTTTTTTCATAGGCACAGGAAATATTTACACTTGAGTTCTTCAATCTTCACTCAAATAACATTTATTAGAGATGATATATTTATTTTACTTTCTAATAGTGTTTAAAGAAGAGGGAGGAAATAATTTCTTGACATATTTTTAAGTTTTGCTGATGCGTATTTCTCATAGAATCATAGAATGG